>NW_022111377.1:11969378-11971392 GCF_000313985.2 Echinops telfairi | reverse complement strand
CCCTGGGAGGGGGTTATAGGTTGATCCTTGTAATCAGATGTTTATTAATCTACAAAAACAAATAGTCAATGTGCAGGTTAATATAAAAGTATTTCTTCCCTTTATAAAATGCTTTTGAAAATAAAATATTATGGTATAGATAGCAGGTGGGAACAGAATATCAGAAAGCAGGAACACAGAGCTATTAGGTGCTGTCTGATGGCAGTGTTAGGTAAGCATTGGCCTCTTTGCTATAAGTTCAGCATTTCATACTCACCAGCCATTCCTTGGGAGGGAGATGAAGTTGGCCACGCCCATAAAAATGTATGACCTCATAAACCCTATATAGAGTCTCTATGAGTCAGAACTGATTCAATGCCAGTGAGTGGGGCTCTCAAGTTTCCTCCAATTCATAGCATCCTTACATAAAAAGTAAAATGTTGCCCACTCTCACACTGTACTCAAAATTGTTGCTATGTTTGAACCCACTGTTGCAGCTACTGTGTCGATCCTTCTCATCGAAGGTCTCCCTCTTTTCTGCTGGCTCGCCCCGCCTGATGATCAAGTATATGAAATGAAGTGTCACTGTCCTCACGTCTAAGGAGCCCTCGAGTTATACCTCCACTAAGAGGTGTTTATTCTGGCAGTCCATGATACATTCCGTGTTCTCCATCAACACCATACTTCAAATACATCAAATTTTCTTCTGTCTTCCTTACCCGTTGTCCAATTTTTCCATGAATATGAGGTAATTGAAAATACCATGGTTCACGGCAGGTCGGCGGCTGTCTGGTCCCTGGGGATCCTGCTGTACAACATGGTCTGTGGAGATATTCCCTTCGAGCATGATGAGGAGATCATCAGGGGCCAGGTCTTCTTCAGGCAGAGGGTCTCTTCAGAGTGTCAGCATCTCATTAAGTAGTGTTTGGCCCTGAGATCATCAGATCGGCCCTCCTTCGAAGAAATCCAGAACCACCCGTGGATGCAAGATGTTCTCCTGCCCCAGGAAACGGCCGAGATCCATCTCCACAGCCTGACGCCGGAGCCCAGCAAATAGCAGCTCTTCTGGCAGGTCCTCCCTCCCTGTCGGATGGTCCAGGAGGGGAAGCTTCCCAAGTACCAGTGACACGTTTCACCAAGCAGGACAGGACTTGATACAGGAACAATATTTCCAACTCATTCCAGAGCCCAGGGCCCCTGGAGGCAGTCTCCACACGGGGAGGAAGAGACTCCACTCCAGGTGGCCTAGGTCTCAGCTCCCCTAGATGTGCGCTCCCCTCATTCTGTCCAGGCATTGCCGGACTTCTGCTAAGGCCGGGGGGGGCGGGAGGAGGGCGTTGAGAAACCCTGCCATGGGACTGGCCTGTTCCTTCATCACGAGTTCTGCTGATGCCGAGATGGGTCGGGTGGGGGTTGGGATGGGATATAGGACTAGCACCATTTTCAGTCCCTGTCACCTCTTCCGACTCTTCTGAGTGCCTTCCGTGGGGACTCCGTCTGTGCTGGGAGAAATACTTGAACTTGGCCTCTTTCACCTGCTGCTTCTCTGGAATCTGCCCGGGTTTGGTCCCCCGTTTTTCTCTCCCCCTCACCCCCCAGACGAAAGGTGCCATGGAGAGGCCACAGGGCCAAAACGCTGAGCCACCTGCCTGTTTTTCTGCCTCTTTTAAGTAAAACTCCGAGTGGACTGGTCTTCCTTTTTTGGGGATTTTTTTTTTTTTTGGTTGGTTATTACTTAAACTCTTTCAAAAGCTAAGACCTCACACACACACACAAATGCACAAACAATGCAAGTCAACAGAAAAACTGTAAATGTGTGTACAGTTGGCATGGTAGTGTACAAAGGATTGTAGTTGATCTTTTTTTTTCTTCCCTTTTTTGTTTTGATTTTGCCTTTAAGTTATTTCACCACCACCACCACCCCACCTTTTTATGAAAGATGCTCATTCTTAACCTAGAGGTCAACGTTATGTATGTATGTATTTATTTATTTATTTGGTTCCCTCTTCTCCCTCTCGCGCCAAGCTTCCACGGC
>NW_022111377.1:11966526-11968245 GCF_000313985.2 Echinops telfairi | reverse complement strand
TAGTGGGAGTAGCAATATCATGAGGGGCAGGGAGTGGTCGGGGAGGGCAAAGGGGGAGAAAGGGAGAACCCATCACAAGGTTGGATATATATTCATCCCCAGAAGGGGATGAATAACAAATGTGGGTGAAAGGAGACAACGGGCAGTGTAAGATATGAAATAACAATATATAATTGATCAAGGATTCATGAGGATGGGAGGGAAAGGAAGGAGGGAAAAAAGAGGTGCTTATACCAAGAGCTCAAGTAGAAAATGTTTTGGAAATGATGATAGCAAATATGTATAAATATGATTGATTGATTGATACAATTGAAGAGCTGTAAGAGCCCCCAATAAAATGATTTTTTTTAATGAGCAAAAGTATTAAGAATTTTGAAAATAAAATTAGGACATTCTTGGATAAACAAAAGGAGTTTGTGCTGACTCTACCTGTGCTAGAACAAATGCAAAGGCTATTCCCCAGGTGACATTGTAAAGACCAAACCCAAACTCACTGCCATGTGGTCAATTGTCACTCACACATAGTGGCCCTATGGCACAGGATAAAACTGCCCCTCTGGGTTTCTGAGAGTGTAAGTCTTGCAGTAGAAACCCTCCTTTCCTGCCGAGCAATTGGTGGTTTTGAACTGCTGACCTTGCAGTTAGCAGCCCAGTGCATAACCACTTGGCCATACAAAAGAAAAATCTCAACGATAATAGGCAAAGAGAAGGGCCGTTTGTGATGTTTTTGATTTGCAGTGTTAGTGTTGTGTCCTACCCTATAGCAAAGAGACAAATACAGAAACTGCAATGATAAATGTATGCTATTGAACCAATAATGGATAAATATGTGTTATGATAACTATATAAAAAACCCTGGTGGCATGCTGGTTACATGTTGGGCTGTGATCCCCAAAGTCAGCAGTTTGAAACTACCAGCTGCTCAGCGGGAGAAAATGGGGGCCCTCTAAGCTCATAAAGAGTTATGGTCTTGGAAACTCACAAAGAAATTTAAAGATTAAAATCATACAAAGAACCTTCTACCAAAAGAATGAAACTAAAATTAATAACATAAGGTAAACTGAAAAATAACTCCCAGAGGTGGAAATTAAACAATACACTAATGAACAACCAATGGGTCAGCAAAGATATTAAGAGAGGTAAAAAGCTTAGAGTTGAATGAAATATAAAGTCCAACATACCCAAACTGGTGGGATTCCATGAAAGTGGTGCTAAGAGAAAAATACATAAATATATTGAAAAAGAAGAAAGCTCTCAATTCAATAACCAAAGCTGGCCTACTAAGGAATGTGAAAAAAGAAGAACAAATTAAGCTCAAAACTACCAGAAGGAAGAAAAGAACAGTAATCACAGCAGAAATCAATGGAAGCAGAAATTGGGTTGTATTGAAAAACTCAATAAAAATAAACCTTTAGCTAAACTCCAAAAAAGAGAAAAGAGTATGCAAATATCTAAAGCAGAAATGAAGGTTGAGTCTTTAAATAGCCATATAAAAATAAAATAACCATAACATTGTTATGGATAATCACATTCCAACAAGTGAGATTAATTTCTGGAAGCACATAAACAGAATTTCTAAAAATGGACAGTTTCTAGACTCATATAAACTACCTAAAGTTTAAAAAACCACAACTACCTAAAGTGATTCAAGAAGATATGAAATTCTGAAGAGATCTGTGACAAGTGATAGAAGTAATAGTAATTAAAAACCTCGCAACA
>NW_022111377.1:11953849-11965379 GCF_000313985.2 Echinops telfairi | reverse complement strand
ATGTATAAATCAATATCCTATTCACTCATGAATGAGCTAACATACACTGGTCTTGGCCATTATGAGTCAGACAATCCTTTGATGTACTATGGCAAGAATGGCAAGTTTAAAAAAAAAAAAAAGAATGACAAATTGATGAAGAATGGCATCGAATTCATAGTTTTTTTTAGAGTATTTCAGGATTCATCTTGTCAGTGGTCAGGTAATACCCATACGTGGTGAACAAAGAAGACCATGTATGTGATTCTTATTCAAATATAAGCACCAAGCACTAATGCTAAAAATAAGACATTAAGCATTTTTACCAACTTCAGCAATCTGAAGTTGATTAAACTGCAATCAAGGTGCGTTTATAATTACTGGTGACTGGAATGTGAAAGTTGGAAACAAAAATGAAGAATCAGCAATTGGAAATATGTCCCTGGAGATAAAAACCACTCCAGAGATCGTAGTGTCCCCAATAGGGTGTTAGAGACTTAGGAAATCTTAATCTCCTCTTTCTCCTGCAAGCAGCTGGTGGACAGCTAATCAAAAGGTTCCAGGAAAGGGAAGTCACTGGCTAACAAGTAGACAAGTGTTAAAAAAAAAAAAAAAGTAGACAAGTGTTAGGTTGGGCAATGGGAAGGCAGTATACAATAAGAAGGAGGTTGGCATAAAATGATGGAGGTAGGAAAGACACTAAGAAGTGGGAAGAGTTAAAGGCAACAGAGGCAAATATGGTATATACCCAATCCTGCAATTGTGATCTTTGAGCTGATGCTTATGCAAGTAGTGAGGGTAAACAGGAGAGGAGTGGGAGTACACACAGAAATATATATAGGTTTAACAGGATATTTGTACAAGGAGGTACCAACAAAAAAACAGAATTGTGCTGAGGGGAGCAGAGCTTTCTTAGTACAAATTCTTCCCAATAGCTGAGCATTGAGAAACTCGCTCTGAGTTAGTACACTCAGAGCGTCACCAGAGAAGGTCTGGTCACAGTGAATTTTTTTGTAAGAGCAACCTCAGTGGAACCTCGCTTCTTTGTAGGGGCTGATTTAAGAGGACAGCATTTGGCTGTGAAATTTTGTTTCCTGATTGGGGAAAAATGCTGCAGAAACTGTTGTAATGTTGAACACAGCTTACAAGGACAGTGCTATTGGAAAAACTCAAGTGTACAAGTGATTTTCTCATTTCAAAAAAGATGAAATGTCAATTGATGACAAACTTGTTCTGGATGCCCGTCAACTTCCTGAACAGACAAAAATGTCAACTGTTAATCAAACTTTCTATTTAGAAGTTCTGAAAATATTTTGTTAACAGTGTTCATGCAGCCATCTCACTGCGCCAGTTTTTGTCAAAAAAACAGCATGCCTCTCTTGCCCCATGCACCTTACTCTCCTGACCTCGCTGGGTGACTTTTTTTGGTTTCCATGAATGAAGAGGGACATAAGGACAGCGATTTGGTGACATGGAAGAGGTGAAGGCAAAAATGAGAGGTGCTGTCAGCCATCCAGATGAGTTTGAAAATTGTTTCCAAGAATGGATCACAGATTTGACAAAAGTATTTAATGTAATGGAAAATACTTTGAAGGTGATAAGGTTGTTGTTGTTTTTAATTGAATACATTGCTTTGAAGTAAAAAGTTGGGTTTTGTTTGTTTTTTCAGTATCCCTTGGTATATGTGTATTTTCTTTTGCTGCAAATACATCCATGAATGTGGTAGAGCACAGACGGGGGGGAAAACTATGAAAATTTTTTAGCCATAACCAAATGGCTTGAGGGAATGAGTTTCTGGGTTTGGGGGAATCAGTACCATTGTCTTGGGAACACACAGCTCACAAAGACAGTTGTTCTGTATACTACTTGGGTGAATAGTGACCAAGGTCTTAAAGACTTGTGAAAGCAGCAGAGTCCCTTTGTATGTAGTGAATGTGGACAATCTCTGACCCAGAAGGCAAGTCTCATCAGACATCAGAAATGTCACAGAAGAGAGAAACTCTCTCAGTGCATTAAATGTTCAAAAACACTCTCCACAAAGCACTAGCTTATCATCCACCAAATAACTCATACAGGAGAGAAACTGCATGATTGCAGCCAGGGTGAAAAAACTTTTCCCCACGTGTCTAGCCTTACTAGACAGAAAAGAAAACACACAGGAGAGAGGCATGTAGACTCAGGCAGGGTAGTAGACCTTTCCACACCTAGTCATGTCTCATCCTGTACCAGTGATCTCAAACTAACCAAAAACCAAGGGACTATGCAAATGGGAGCTCAGACATCAATAAACAGTAGTCAACTAACAAATAGGAATGTACTTCTCGTAGGACAGCCTGTTGCCAGAAGTGAACCATCAGGAGATAACAGAGTATGTGTGCTGCAGAGAATCCTTATGAATGTAGTGAATGTGGTAGTTCCTTCAGTGTCCAATTACATTTTATTTTATGTGCCACAAAACCTGTAGGATGAACTTGACATTCACTGAAGACAGTGGTTAGCAAACATTTCTACACCGTATAACTACAAAGTGTCCTTAGAGGGGAATCACGAGTGCAAAAACAGAAAACTTGATAAGCTCATCCTAAATCGATAATGGTTCAGTGTTAAAACATAATCTGATTTCCCCCATGATGCCTACCCATTGATTGCACTGTCAAATAACTGAGATCCAGATGGACTTTTCATTTGTGTAAAACAAGAAATGTGGATTCTTAAAACATAAAAGATAATTATCATCTAAAAAAAAAGACTTGTGAAAGGTCATATAAGGTGCAACGATTGGTCTCTCCCATCTGGAGCAAAGAAGGGTGATAGAAATAACAATAGAAAATAATAAATGGAAACAATTATTCCAGATGATAAATGGACTATGCAAGCATCAGTCTCCACAACCCTGAGACCTGTAGACAGGGGTGTTGTCCAGCTACCGCTATTGACTACTACGAAAAGGTTTGAAATAGTAAGTCTTGGAAACAGTGGGAAAAAACATATGGAACAGAACTCAAAATCATAAAAAAATAAAAATAAAAGACTAACTGGTCAAATATAGACTTGGGGGGTGGGAGGTGGAAAGGAGACTCCAGACTGTCCCTTCAGGTTGGGGACTGAATTTGGCAAAATGTTCAGCCAAACAATAGGCAGGCTTATGAGGGAGCGATAATACTGGTGAGGTACATACACCTTAGAATAATCAAGCATTTAAAATCCAAAGGGCAGTATTTACCCAAGGACAGCGCTCAGGAAGGTTGGGAAACGAGGAATGAAAACAGGGAACACAGGGAGAAAGGAGGGCCCGTGCAGGTGCAGAGAGGGGATCGCAATGAATGAGATGAAACAATGTGTATTGTGGAATGTGACATGAATGAACTGCTGTGTAAGTCTTCACTCAATCCACAATAAAACGTCTATAGAAAAACTAAACCGAGCAGTTTATTATTGCTGCTGTTAGGTGCTGTCCAGTCGGTTCAGATTCATAGCACCTCTTTGTCTAACAGAATGATATATATTGCCTGTTCTGTGTCATCCTCACAATTGTTATGTTTGAGCCCATTGTCGATCCATTTTGTTGACAGTCTTTCTCTTTGTGCCGACCCTCTACTTTACCAAACTATGTGAGACAAAATTTTGCCATCCTCAGTTCTAGAGAGCATTCTGGCTGTACTTTGCTTCCAAGACAGACTTATGCAAACTGGCTGTTCACAAAATTTAAGCTCTGATACCATACCCTCCTTCAGATTTAGATTTTACATACAACCCGTGAATTACACAGGCTGATGTACTTCTGCCACATGGACTTAAATGACACCTCACTTAGGTGGCTGCGTATTTAAGACAAACTTTTAAGACCCCAGACACTATTCTTTCTGATAGACAACATGTGGTGTCTTCACCACAATTTGCTACAGCACCTTTATCTTCAGTGAACTTTTCATGATGTTGAGTGTCAAATAGGGCCATGTCATAAGAACTAATTGTTCTTAGATTGTGGCCAGAATTAAATGCAAACCCAAAATCCAATCATATTATTTATTGTTTATGTATGTCTCTGGTTCACTTTAAAGATATCATCATTTAATGATAGAGAATATTATCAACCATCCCTCTGGGACATAAGGGTCATTAATTTGGCCCATGGTATAGAATTTAAAACACTGGCACAACTCAGTTACATCTCTTTCTCTCTCTCTGTTTTGCTCCCCATGTTCACCATGAGCCCTTAGTTTAAACACTCTCTCAAGCTGTTGGGACTATATTCATTGTTTAAGTGTTCAGACACAATGAATTTCTTTCTGATCACCCCAATAGGTTACATTTTCTGATAGAGCATTACACTGCTTGGCAATTTTCAATTCTCATTTCAAATTTATTTACTCTGCAGTTGACAACAAAATATGGGCTTTGGACTTTCCCAAACCACACTTACTAGTTTGTGATCTTGGGCATGTTATTTCACCTCTCCAAACTTCAATTAATTTACATTTAAAATGTGGTTAATGCCTTCCTGAAAAGATTGTTGTATTGATTAAACCAGCTGAAGTTCAGTCACCTGGAATGTGAAAGATGGTTGATCAATATCTCTAACATCTTGGAATACAGTTATCTGGATGGTTTTCTTAATGTCCAAAGTAACTTTTCTCATTTATTTTGTTGCCACCTTTTGTATATGTTGTTCTGTGCTATCAAGTTGATTCATATGTGTATTAGTCTAGGTACTTTGGAGAAACAAATCCACACCAACTCACGTATAAGAGAGAGTTTTATGCAAAGAAAATGTGCATCACGAAAACATCCCAACCCAATGCTGCCCAAGCCCACAAGTTCCAACATTAACCCATTAACCCAACACCAGTCCACAAAGTCCTTCACCTCACAAAACAGAGGCAATAATGCCGACTGCAGGAGGAAAGCTGAGTCAGTGAACGAACAAGCATCTCAGCACTGGCAGGGGTCTCCACATGGCTGCTCCAGCACCCAGGGCTGCATTGGGATAGATCCATGCGGCTTCTCCTTGGGGATGTCTTGTAGGAAATCCATCTTGCAAGCTGAAGCAGGGAACTGCTAAGGCAGCTGCACCCGATGCAACCATCACAAAACAAGAGACCCGGGAACTAGAAAGGCGAGGCTTCACCACCCATTTATCCCTCCGCCTTTCAACCAGACCCACATGTGATTATCGGCCAGGCTGGCACAATTAACTAACTCAATATGGTAGAGCAGGATGGCCCCCTAGGCTTTTCTAGGAGGAACATCTTGCAGATCTCCAGGTCTTTTTACCCACAGAGCAGCTGGTATGTTAGGAACACCAAGCTTTCAGGTAGCAGCTGAGCACTTAATAGATGCATCACCAGTTTGTCTTTTATACATAGATGTTGTAAGTTATTTACTTTTTAAAGGGACGCTGTTTAAGAAGTCTGTTGTCATGCTTCCTTCTCCCAAGGTACTTTAAAAAAATTTCCCCCTCAAATGGTATTACATTCAACCTTGTACAAACATAGCCAAATCTTCTAAAGGAATAATAATAAAGGAAACGATTAACTGCAAAATGCAAACCCTTTCTGTACCAATATTTGATTTTATGTCAAATATATAAATAATATTATAAATTTTACACTTGAAAATATTTTTCTCTAGCATTTTAAAAGCAGCTCTACTGAGTACTAATTTACACACAAAGCGCATCCATTTTATAAGCCCAGTGTGATGAGTTTCAACAAGTGTATATATTTGCATAATCACTTCAATTAACATACAGGACATTTACATTACCCCGAAAGGACCCCTGTGCCTTTTCTCCTCACATATATCCCTTATCACAGAAAACCACTTTTGTTTCCTGTCACTGTAGAGTAGGCCCCTGAGTGGTATAAATGGCATGTACTTTTCTAATAGCCTAAGTGTTAGCAGTTCAAAACCATCCAGAGATATTTTACGAGGAAAGCCCTGATGATGTACTTGGCTGAAGATTGCAGCTTTCTCAATGGGTCAGTTCTATTTCGGAACCTAGGGGGTTGCTGGGATGCTGATCTAGGAGATGGCAGCATGCTTGGTTTTTACTTTCTTTTTTTTACCCCCCACTTAAATTGGATTTTCCTTTTCTAGATTTTGTGTTGATATAGTCACACACTAGGTAGCCTTTTGTGTCTGGTTCCTTTTCACTCACTATAAAGTTAGTAAGATTCTATCATGTTGCAAGGGCAGTACTTTGTTCCTTTTTATTGCTGAATAGAAAACGCCTACATGGATACAGAGCTCCTGATTGGAACTTTGTGAACATTTTTGACTGTCAACCCGAATTCAAGTCCACCAAGTGTTTTGGGAAAAGAAGGAAAAAAGATCTGGAAACTAGCCAATGGCAAGTGGTTACAATTCGCTTATTCACCCATGTGTTTATGAACAAATGAATTGTTTTCACTTTTCGATTAATGTGAACAAAGTTGCTATACATATTTATATTCAATCTTTGTGTAGTCATAGGGTATACATTTTTCTTGGTTAAACACCTAGGCCTGAGATTGGTGGGTCATATAAGGTTAAGTCACAAAGTATCGCTAGAGTTCCAGTTCATACATGCACAAGTTGATTCCCAAAAATCACACACAAAATATGTTTAACCAAGTCTCTGCATTCAGTGTATGGTTGTCATGTTAGTCTGGGTAGACTAGAGAAACAAATTCATAGACACTCATGTATAAGAGAGAGTTTTATATAAAGGGTAATTGAATATTGAGAAAGCATCCCAACCCAGTCCGGTCCAAGCCCGTAAGTCCAATATTAGTCTATATGTTTGATACAGATGTATAAAGTCCTCTTCAGACTCTTAAAACACGTGCAGTGATGCCGAATGCAGGATGATCACAGGCCAATGGGTAGAAAGTCTTTGGATCCAGTGGCAGTGTAAGCATCTCAGTGCTGGCAGAGGTCTCCAAGTGGTTTCTCCAGCACCCAGGGCTGTATCAGGGTAAATCCATGTGGCTTCTCAGAGATGTCTCGCAGGGAGTCAGCCTTATCAGTAGAGAGTCTCCAAGGGAGTGAGGAGAAAGAGAGAGAAAGAGACTCCAGCCTCCAAGGAGGAAATACAGGAGTTGCCAGAATTCTCAGGAGAAGGCCATACCCACACAGAGGCCTCATTGGCTATGACCCAATGGACAGACTAGACTCCACCCCTTCACTCTTAATCCTTCCAAGTCCCAAACTGACACCAGATTATGTAACTACCACAGTTGTAGACAAGTTCTCTCAGTAAAGACACTTACCCAAGTCTCAATAGGATACCTTCAAAAAAGAAAGATCCCATAAACACTGATTTCTAAGGGGCTCTGCTGGTCTGCTTTCATTCAAGGCCGAGAAGTCAGCTCATAAGGTTATGATGACTGTTTTATTGTATTCGAAAGGGATCATCTGGCTTATTTTTTCTAAGGACACAGGGAAATCACAGAGGCCTATTGTGAAAAAAATACTGCATTCGTGAGAAAAAGGCTGGGACAGTTGCACCAAGGAATTTTATTTTTTTCACCACAACAATGTACCTGCTCATTCTTAAAGGGTAGCAAGGGTTGTCCTAAGAGAATTTTGTTGGAAAACTAACCCCTTCACTCTGCCCTCATCTTACTCCTTCCAAGTGCTTACCCCTCATCCTCTTCTTAACTCTTCAAACTTCTGTTTGCTCTCTGAACTAAAGAACATTGAAAAGGAACACAATTTGAGTCAAGTATGCTAAAACTGCTGTTTTGCCCTTCTGTAAATTGCAGAGCACAGGGTTCTTTGGCAAAAGGTTAGAAAGAAACACTAACTTCAAAAGTGTACAGACCTAGATGGAGGATATGTGGAGAAACAATAACTTCATGTTTTGATATTATGCAGATTTTTCCAGTTCAATGCTTTACACGTGTACAATTTATTGACTTAGTCAGCTGTGTAACCCTACCCTTAATCGATCTACTTTTTTCCATCATGATAAACCGAACCTCAGTACTCCATAAGCAGCAATATTCTTCTCCCTCCGACTCCTCATAACCACTAATAAACCTTGGCCCTCTATATTTCCTTGGTCCTGTATTTTTATATACCTGAGCTCAAACAATATTTGTACTTTTGAGATTGACGTATTTCGCTCTGCACAATATCTTCAAGTTCCATCTGTACGGCAGTATGTTTGAAGACTTCATTTCTCGGAGTTGGCTGAGGAAGATTACATGGCAAGTACGTACTACATCCTGCTTATCCGTTCATCTGTTCATGGGCATCCAGGTTGTTTCCTTTAGGCCATTATGGAGAGTGCTGCAGTGAACATTGCTGTACAAGTATCTGTTAGACTCACCTAGGTTCCCAAACTTCCTCGGCCTATCTCCCACTTTCCAGAAAACAATTATTCAGCACTCCCCTGGCAATTAAATATGTTTGTTCTATAGCCCGTAATCCAGGATGAAGTGCCCTGTCTGCTTTTGCAGCTGCACTGGATCATTCCAGTGTCCTCCCAGGGGGCACTATCAGCCACTTTTGGGAAACACTGTTGGGAGTCTCTGCTTTCAAGTCAGTTGGGTTAGCACCTTTGGTGAAATGAATCCCTTCGTGTGCCCTTTGGCCTCTGTTCTTTGGAAAAATAGCTTGAGAGATTTCCCCCCTCCCCTGTGCCTCTGTTCTAGTTTTCTACCTCAGAGAATTTGTTACTTTTATTCCAGTTGATTGAGATTTTGGGGGGTGAGTTGTAAACAACTTGTGGTTTGGCACTTGTCTGGCTCTGGGCTGCTGCTTACCCTGTGATTGATATGCATCTTGCAGGCTTTGGTCAATATACTATTCAAAAGAACTATCAATGATGCAAATGAAGTGAGTAAGCATACTATACAAATGGAGTGTTTGTAGCTTACCCAGAGGGGATTGGTCAATTCGTGGCTCTGGTGGGAGGGCCATGACTTGAAATTGGTAAGAAGTTAGCTTATATATTCAGCCAACCCTCAGAAGTTAGTAGACAGAAACAGAAAGAAGAGAGAAAAGAAGCAGAGAGAAATATGAGGCAAGGGAAAAAAGAGTTGTGACATCTTTTTACAAAGCGGTGACACTTTACACAGCCAGAAGTCTGGAAGGGGCTGGATGACAGCTGGTGGCAACAAGGCCAGTAGACTTGATGGTGATGTCAGAAGCCTACTGCTAGGAATGCAGTTAAGACAAATTGGTGCATAAGCAAATGTGATGAAGAAGGTTGATGGTGCCCGGCTCTCAAAAGATATAGCGTATAGGGTCTTAAAGGCTGAAGGTAAACAAAGCCCACATGGAAGAAGCATACCAGTCTGTGTGATCATGAGGTGTCGAAGGGATGAGGTATCAGGTATCAAAGAACAAAAAGTCACATCATTGTGACTTAGCGGGAGTGCGGAGTGGAGACCTAAAGCTCATCTGTAGGCAACTGGACATCCTCCTTACTGAAGGGTCGTGGGGAGGAGATGAGCCAGTCAGGGTATAGCGTAGCAACAATGAAACATACAACTTTCCTCTAGTTCCTGAATGCTTCCTCCCCACCCACTATCATGATCCCAATTCTACCTTACAAATCTGGCTGACCTGAGGATGTACACTGGTACAGATAGGAACTGGAAACACAGGGAATCCAGGACAGATGATCCCTTCAGGACTGGTGCTGAGAGTGGCGATACTGGGAAGGTGGAGGGAGGGCTGGGTAGTGAGGGGGAACCGATTACAGGGATCTACATATAACCTCCTCCCTCGGGGACGGACAACAGAAAAGTGGGTGAAGGGAGAT
This sequence comes from Echinops telfairi, assembly GCF_000313985.2. Classification (NCBI taxonomy): domain Eukaryota; kingdom Metazoa; phylum Chordata; class Mammalia; order Afrosoricida; family Tenrecidae; genus Echinops; species Echinops telfairi. Next base: position 11,955,643 of record NW_022111377.1, on the reverse strand, counting down.
GTCGGACAGTGTAAGATATGATAAAATAACAATTTATAAATTATCAAGGGTTCATGAGGGAGGGGAGAGTGGGGAGGGAGGGGGAAAATGAGCTGATGTTAGGGGCTTACGTGGAGAGTGGGTGTTTTGAGAATGAGGGTAACGAATGTACAAACATACTTTATACAATTGATGCATGTATGGATTGTGGTAAGAGTTCCATGAGCCCCAGTAAAATGATTTTTGAAAAAGGGAAAGAGCTGAAGAAAATTGCTACAGTGCTATAGTTAACAGTGGAGAGGATGACTACAGGAAAGCTTGTCTTCAGGGAGCTGAAAGGAGGCTGTGGAAGCACGGGCATGACAGAAAGACTTGCTTACTTTTATGCAGAGAGGAGTCTTGCACGACCCGAGAGGGGCTATACCTGACAGAGAGAAGGGTCAGCTTGCTGGCGTGGCCAAGAGGAGCGGAGAGAGCTGTCTTGCACTGAAGGGACGGAGGGCTGTGCTCTCCATTTGAAGGAGCCGTCCAGCCTGCGCCTGTATGCTTCCTGCTATGGTCCTGTTGATCTTGTGAGCTCTGCACAGCGATTGCAACGGATTATCAAAGCAAGAACAGAGATGCACAGAGGCCAGTATCAAAATTGGAGAGTGGAGGTACCTTGGACTTACCTCTTAGGGATCTGCTTTGGGCTGACCTTGATTTGCGTTTTAACTCCTGACCTCACAGGAGCAGTTCTACCCTGTCCCATGAGTCTCTGGGAGTCAGCATCCGCTCGATGGCAGTGCAGAGGTGTTAGTGAAGTTAGACAGATTCTGTCACTATGCCCACCCTTTTACAATACCTAGGAGTAGAATTGCTGGGTTACATGGTAGTTCTTTTTTTAGATTTTTGAGGTTTTGCCTCGCTCTTCCACAACAGCTGTACCAGTTTGTATTCCCACCAGCAGTGAGTGGATAAAGGTTCCAGTTTTCTCACCTTCTCAGAAGCATTTATTTTCATTAATCTTAGCCACCCTCCCCAACTACTGATGTCAAGATGATTATTAGTCATCTCGACCCTATAGGACTGCCCCATACGTTTTCCAAAGCTGTGGATCTCTGTGGAAGCAACCTGCCTTTTTATGGAGGCAGCTGATTAGTGCATTTGCACCAAAGGATTGAACCATTGCACCAGTAGGGCTCCTTTAGCCATCCTTACTCACTCCCTGCTGTACAGTCAGTGCTGTCTCATAGCAACCCCACAGGACGGGGGAGAAGGGCAAGTTTCTCATACTGTAAGTCTAGAGGGGAATAGAAAGCCCTTTCTTTCTCCCTTAGCCATCCCAGTGGAAGTGAACTGGTATCTCACTGTGGTTTTGATATGTGTCTCTCATGATTAATGACTTGGAGCCTCTGCTCATGAGTTTGGTGGCCATTTAGATGTCCTCCTTGGTGAACCAGCTATTCAAATCTCTGCCCACTTTATAATCGGGTTATTTGTGGTTTTGTTCTTAAATAGTTACAATTTTAGAAATATTTTGATTATTAGAGTCTTATCACCTCTATGGTTTCCAAGGTTTTTCCCCTGTAGGTAACCTGTCTGTTCTCTTGTTGCAGAATCTTTTGATGAATAAAGTTTTTTTTTCTTTTATATTTTTAAAATGAGGTTCCATTTCATTATTTTATCTTTCATGCTTTGTGAATTTATCATTAAATGAAATAACCCATTGTTAAAAAACCAGGTCCAAATTAATATCTATGAGGGGGTATCCCCCCAAAAAACAAAACTGGAATTGCACTGGGCAAAGCGGAGCTTTCATAGTACACATCCCCC
>NW_022111377.1:11950646-11953749 GCF_000313985.2 Echinops telfairi | reverse complement strand
TGGGGCAACTTGCTCTGAGTTAGTGCACCAGTGGCATTGCCTGGGAAGTTCTCTCTGTTCACAGTGAAATTTTTCGTAAAAGCAGTTTCACTCGAATCTCATTGTTTGTGATGGGTGCTTTAAGAGAACAGCATGCGGCTATGAAATTTTGTTTCCTGCTTGGGGGAGAACAATGCTACAGAAACTGTGACGCTCACAAGGACAGTGCTACGGGAAAAACTCAAGTGTACAAGTTGTCTTCTCGCTTCAAAAAAGGTGAAATGATGACAAACCTCGTACTGGACCTTCGTCAACTTCCTGAACCAAAGAAAATGTCGGCTTGTAGTGCATTTGGAGTTCGTTCCACCAGGTCAGACTGTTAATCAAGCTTTCTATTTAGAGGTTCTGAAAAGATTGCATTAACAGTGTGAAACCAAGAACGGCCTGATTTGTGGCAAATGGGAGACTGGTTTTGCCACCACAACAATGCAGCCATCTCTGGGTGCCAGTTTTTGTCAAAAAACAGCATGTCTCTCTTGCTGCATGCATCTTTACTCACCTGTCTTTGTTCTGTGCCACTTCTTTTATTTCCACAAATGAAGAGGGACATGAAAGGACAGCAATTTGATGATGTATTAGAGGTGAAGAAAAAAAAGAGGGAGGTGCTGTGAGCCATCCAAACAGATAAGTATGAAAAATGTTTCCAAGAACGGAATCGCAGGTTTGATAAATGTATTAAGTGCAATATAGAATATTTTGAAGGTGATAAGGTTGTTTTTTAAAACAGAATTAAATGCATAGCTTTGAAAAATAATTCCATTTGGGGGAGAACACCCTTGTATGCATACTGTGAGGTAAGGCTCAATGCTCATATAGCCCCTGCCCCATGGATATTTCATATAGAGTTGTTTCAGAACCTCTTCTGGAAAAGAATATATATTTTTCCATTGAAATACTTTGGAAAAAATACTTTTTTCCAAATCTTTTGGAAAATAATTTGACCATATGAGCTATATCTGGATTCGAATCCATTTTTTACTCTACGTGTTTACCCCTTCACTGTGCCTTGATAGTGTTATACTGAGTGTTACATTCAGGTTTGAATGTGCCCCAACTTTGTCCTTGTGAACTTTGTATGAATTTTAGAGTTAGGTTCTCCAACAATAATGACAGAAGAAAATCTGCTAGGATTTTGACAGCAAATTCACTAAACCAATTTGAGTAGAGCTGACATTGTAACAGTATTTTGTCCCCCAATACTTGAACCTGGAATCACTATTTATTTAGGACCTCTTTAATTTCCCTCAGCATAGATTGACAGTTTTTACTCTATAGATTCTATAGATGTTTATCCATATGTAGCTCATGTGGGAGATGCTAGTGAGCATTGAATGACTTTCCTTTAAACTTTGATTTTGTTCAACATCCTGAGACTATGAATTACACGAATAATTCAATAGCTTTTTAGTGAATTACTTAGGATTTTCTAGTTACATGTTCTCATCTGCAAAGAAATACAATTTTACTTTTTTTCCATCTAAATTGCTTTTTATAGAGGCTTTCACAGAGGAACACTGGTGACTTGGTGGTTAAGGTGTCTGCTACTAACTGAAAGGTTGGTACCACCAGTCCTCTGTGGGAGAGTCTGCTCCGGTCAAAGATGATAGCCCCCTTGGAAACCCTTCGAGGCACACATCTACTCTGTCCTATAGGGTTGTTCAGTTGGAGTCTACTCAATGGCCACGTGCGTGTGTTCTTTTGTTTAACTAGTTTTCATTGGCGTCCCTGGAGAATTCAACAATCAATGCTGCTCTGCTGGTAAAAAGTTGGCAGTTCAACTTTACTCAAAAGTGCCTCAGAGGAAATGCTTGGTGATGTACTTCTGAAAAACCAGTCCTTGAAAACAGCACTCACTAGAGGGTTATGGGGGCTGCAGACTGCACCCCTTGATGCTGTCAGAGGCAGTGGCAACAGAAAACCTTAGGTGCAGGTGGCTCCAGTGCAGGGCCCACCTGTGGGTGAAGGTGGGAGAGGGGAACATGGAGGAGCTGGGCTATCTACAGTAACAGGTTCCGGTTTTCATGGGGGGAGGCAGTGGTAGACGTCCCTCTTCCTCGTGGGAACACTGGTTGGATTCTAGATCAGTACATTTCATGCCCAGCCACCACTGGTCTGTCCGTGGAGGCTTGTGAGCTGCTATGATCCTGAAGGGGCTTCAGCAGAACGTCCACACTAAGATAAACTAGGAAGAAAAAGGCCTAGCCACCTCGTTGGGAAAACCAGTCAGCGGTGTGAATCACAGTGTTAGATCCACAATCAACCATAGAGATGGAACAAGACTCCACAGGGTTGCCTTCTGTTCTTCACGAGGCACTCACACTGCTTCGGCCCGTAAGAGTTGGACATAGATGGGCTCACATCGACCTCCCATTAATCCTATCATTCCCATTTATAATAGGGAAATAGGCACAGGGAAAGGCTAATATGGCTAAAGCCGGAATTCAGGGTTTCAGCTTCATAACTGACCCCAGAGCCTACCTTCCCAACTGGGGTGTCTTTAGGGGAAGGAGGAAGAAGACATTAGAAAAAAACATGAGTATTCGGAGGAAAAGTGAACACAGCAAAAGAGATAAACCCACTCCTCAATTCTGACCTGGTTAGCTTCCAAAGACCAGGAAGTCATGTGAAAATCATTATGCCCAAATCACACACCCCCACCCCCCCCCACCCCCCGTGATTATGTGGCTTCTGAATGCGTAAATTTGGGGTAGGAATGTAAATTCTCAACAGGAGGTCAAACCTGAACTGGCAGAAAGCAAAGCTGTATTGTACTCCTCACCCCTTTGGTGTCTCCTTCCTGTGACACCCAGCAATGAATTGTATTGAGTTCAATGTCCTTACAACACTGGCAGGAATCCTGGTGGCTCAAGGCTAATTGCTAGACTGCTCATGGCAAGAGTAGAGGATTGGAACCTGCCAGCTACTGTGCTGGAGAAAAGACCTGGAGACCTGTTCCCTCAAGATTTCAGCTTTGTAAAGTGTATGGGGGAGGTTCTACCCTGTGCTATAGGGGAGAAGCAGGAATCGTTCTTGGGCATCAACAACATCCACCAAAACGAACACG
>NW_022111377.1:11946873-11948807 GCF_000313985.2 Echinops telfairi | reverse complement strand
CGCGCCTTTCCGGGCTGGCAGGCAGCGGGCGCGTCCCCGCTGTTCGGCTCCCCTGCTCTTTCTTCGTAAGCGGCGGTACAGCTGCTGCTGGCCCAGTGTGAGTGTCGCCGTCCACGTTCCCTTATCGGACCTTGGCCCCGGTGGACACAGCGTTGCTGGCCGCATGCTTCCTTGCTGATACCGGGCACTTTTATTTCTGCCTCGGAGTTTGCCTTACAAGTTAAGGTTACACAAGGCGCCGTCCCAGTGACTTCTGGATCAACTGCTTTTCGAAACGTGTGGGGGGAAATGCTCCGTTTCGAATTTGCACTGCCTTTTTCTTTTAAAGTTAATTTTCTCATTGGTGCGTGAAATACAGCTGAATGACATTTCACGCACCGATGGGAAAATAACTTTTAAAAAGGCAGTGTGGTTTAGAAACGGCAGAGCATTTGTATTTAATCTCCAAAACTTACAATAGGACAACTTGATTTACAAGTATTTAACAATTGATTTGACACAGTATTGTGGATGTTTGGTGCTTTGAGTATGATATCAACTAGAACTTACGGGGAAACATGGGAATATTTATTGTGGATGAAGTGTGTGCCATGCTGCTTGGTCTCTATTTATTTTCTCGGTTTTAGTCCATTACTGCTATGCGGGTACATGGTGTGACATCTTACAGATTAAGAACCTGAGGCACAGCAAGGTTAAGCAATTTATTCATGATCACACAGCCAGTAGGTGTTACCATGTGGATTTCAATTTAGTCTTATCCAGAGCCAGTACTATTCATTGCCTTCCTGTTTCCTTGGGTTTTTATAAGCTTGAAAGAAAATGAATCTATTCGAAGGAGCTGGAGAGGAGTTTGAGTGCCACACCATGCAGTGCTGTTTCAGACTCAGTAGGGGGCTAAAGGATTCCCTCTGCTCTGTGATAACTAAACCCAAATCCACTGCCACTGAATGGATTCCCACTCATAGCAAGCCTGTACAGGGTTTCTGTAGCTTTGTAAGTCTTTGCGGGAGCTGGTAGCCTCCTCCTCCTCCCAAGGAGCCTGCTGGTGGGTTTGAACCAGCGACCTTGTGGTAGTAATCTAACATCAGGGCTCCTTCTGCTCTTGATAATCATCCAGTTTATAAACGTCTTTGAATCCCTGCCCCATGGCCATGGGTCTGTCATCCCATGGCTTTGCAGCCAGTTCTGCAATTCAAGGGTTCATGGGGGAGGGGGTAAGGGGAATGAGCTAAGACCAAGGGCTCAAGTAGAAAGAAAATACTTTGAAAACTGATGGCAACATATGTACAAATGTACTTGAGACAATGGATGTATGTATGGGTTGTGATGAGTTGTATGAGCCCCCAATAAAATAATTTTTTAAAGAGAATCAGCGTATAGCTCCATTCTAAAGCATTCCGTGACTTCTCATCATCTGTGAATGTTCCCTGATTGACCTCTCTAGCTCTTCTGCCTTTGGACCCTTCCTGATTATGCCCAGGGAGTGTGTCGGTTAAGTGTTGGACTGCTGCTGACTACAAAGTTCGTGGTTGAAACCTGCTAGCTGCTTGGAGAGAGAAAGATGACTGCTGTTGGCTCCCATGACGATGGACAGACTTGGAACTCCGGCATAGGGTTGCCTTGAGTAGGAATTGACTCTTTATGACAGCCTGTCTTCCCTCAGAGCAGAGCTCAGGCAATTAGTGCTTCTTCATCTAATCTTCTCATTCCTTCCCTGACTTCTAACCATTCCTTTGCTTGGAGGTGTGCTAGGTAGCTACCCTGTCCAGGACAAACTAGAAAACTCTCCCGTGACAGCACAGTGTGTTTACCTCTTGGGCTGACGGCAAGGTCCATATCACTAGTTGCTCCTCCGGAGAAGTTGAGGCTTTCAGCTATCATAAAGAGTTACAGCGTTGGAAACCCACAGGGCCATTCTCTGTCCCCTAAGGTCA
>NW_022111377.1:11939721-11942284 GCF_000313985.2 Echinops telfairi | reverse complement strand
TTGACTCATAGCTAGATTATTACAAAGAATAAATGGGCTAATAGATATGATGTGTCCTGCAGGGTGCCTGTCACACAGTATGACTGTTTAAAAATGTTGTTCCCTCTCCTTACTGGTTAATTAAGGTGCCCTGGAAGCACCACGGGTTAAGAATTGCACCACTAACCGAAGGTTTTGCGAACTCTATGCAGTCTGGACACAAGTAATTTATCAAGTATGTCCTTTGTAAATACTTCTTCCTAGTCTGTGACTTGTGTTTCCTTTCTCTTTACAAGATCTCTGAAAGAAAAAGGATTCATTTTGATGCAATAAGACTATCAGGGTTTTCCTCCTCTTCTATGGAACATTCAGTATAATCCTTCATCAGCATGAGTGCCTATATAGAGTATCTTGAGAAATCCACCTGTTGGTACTAAATCCAGGTCTAGATCAGTGTTTTCCAAAATGGGTGATTCAACCACTAGGAAGGGGCTGGGCCGATCCAAGGGCTGCTGCAGAAGCAGATGCCTGCACTTTATCCTGGATTATAGACTATAGCACAAAGGAAGGAGAATATAATAAATACCATGTGGGTTCCTAATCAGGAAACTCCAAACTGGGCAACTCTTTAGGACAAAGAACCTAATACTGTGAGCTGGTAAATTGCAGAGAAAACGGGAGGAGGAGGCAGCAGAGAAATCTATAGATAAAGAGTCATAACTTTTTTACATATTACAATGTATGTATCATATTTCAATCATGGTTTTAAAGAATTACTGCAACATGGAACAAATTAGTACCTTGATTAGATGTGGTACTAAGAAATAATGTTTTGGGTTGTTTTTTTTAATAGGAAATAGTGGTAATGAAGTTTTGCCTATGAAAGATAATCCTCTGAATATATATAGTGAAATATTTATGAATCCTAGACCATGGTTCTCAACCTTCCTAATGCCGTGACCCTTTCATACAGTTCCTCATATTGTGGTGACCCCCCAACCATAAAATTATTTTCGTTGCTACTTCATCACTGTCATTTTGCTACTGTTATGAATTGGACCAACCCTGTGAAAGGGTCGCTCGGCCCCCAGGTTGAGAACCGCTGCTACAGGATGCCTGTGACTTGATTCAAAAAAATCTGGGGAGGAGACTAAGGGATGAGATAAATAAATAAAGGTATGGATGAAACAAGATTGTGCCTAAGATGGTAATTGTTAGTGCTGGGTGATGGGACATGCGGGCTTCATATACCATTTTCTGTCCCTCCTTCCAAGGGGCCTGGTGGCATAGTGGTTACCTATTGGGCTGCTAATCTCAAAACCACCAGCCGCTTCTTTGGAGAAAGATGAGGCTTTCTACTCCTGTAAAGAGTTCGTCTCGGAAACGCACGTGGGGCAGTTCTACACATTCTCTCGTAAGGTCACTAAGAGTAGGAGTCTACTTGATGGCAGTGAGTTTGGAGTTTGTATCCCTTTTCATATGTTGTAAATTGTTTATAGTTAGAATTTTAAAAGGAGTGTTTTTGATTTTTTTTTTCTTTGAAGGAGGTATAGATAACCAAGTTATTGAAGGGTCACTGGCCGTCAGCGACTCAGGAGATAAAACAGTACTGGGTGAGGCAAATGGTTAAACCCTGGTCTACGGACAGAAAGGTGAGCACTTTGAACCCAGTCCCAGGTACCTCCAAAGAAAGGCCTGGAGATCTGCTTCTGAAAGTCTGCGGCCTTGGAGCACCCCTGAAGGTGTGCAGGTCTCGTGGGACCGTCACAAATCTGAACTGACAGGGTGGTAGCTGCTGTTACTTCTTTTTCTTTCCTTTTCGAAGGACAGGAAAGGGAGATTCTCCTTCTACAAGCGTTTTAGCATCGTAGCAAGAGTAGCATGAGGGAAAGTGCCACCAGTTAGTAGATTACGGGCTAGCTCTCTAGCTATATAGCACTGTGCCATTGTCTCGACTTACTGCTTTAAGAGTTCCTGGTGGCAAGAACTCTTACCTTCTTAATCTCGGATTCCCCACAGTCTAGCCCAGCGTCTGGCTTAGCAGGCAATGGTGAGCCTGAGAACGACTGGAGGAATAAAGTGATCCAGCAAGCTGGCATGCAGTATTCTACCTAGCACTTTTTATTTTTCTTCATAGAGAAGTCTCTTATGGAAGACCACATCCAGTTTTATTAAATAGCCCTGGCACCTTTTAAGGAAACAGAACTTTCCAGGAAATAATTCTTTATTGTAGAACTGTTGATTGTTTTTGGTATTTTTTCCTACATTTTAAGGCTGATGAATGACTCAAAACTTTGTGTCCTGGAGTTGATTCTGACTCACACCAACCCTATAGGACAGGGCAGAATTGCCCCTGTGGATTTCTGAGTCTGTAAATCTTCATGGAAGTAAACAGCTTCATTTTTCTCCTCGGGAGCGGCTCATGATTTTGAACTGCCGACCCTGGCAGCCCAACCCTAACCCACTCCAACACCAGGGCTTCTATTGATGGATGTAGGAATGGGAACGTTCCGACAATGTAGGTACTTTAGAGAGATGTTGACTGCCCCTTGTGATGGCAGGTTTAGGAAATGATTCCTCAATA
>NW_022111377.1:11924255-11938404 GCF_000313985.2 Echinops telfairi | reverse complement strand
TGAGCCAGAAACTCTCGGGCAGTGCTACCCTGTCTTGTAGGGTCACTGAGCGGGCGTTGACTGGATGGCAGGGAGTGAGTGGCATGGTGGTTAAGTTTTGGTCCGCTCTTGTGGTGCAGTGGCTAACTGTGAAAGAATGATGGTTTGAACCCCTGGGCCACCCCATGGGGGGAAGATGTGGCAGTCTTTGTCCATAAAGAGCTACACCCATAGACACCCTGTGGGGCAGTTTCTGCTCTGCCCTACAGCATCGTTATGCGTCAGAATTGACTTGATGGCAGTGGGTTTGGGGTTATTGAGCCTTTTACTTTTCTTTCTTTTCTTTTTTTAATCATTTTATTGGGGGCTCGTACAACTCTTATCACAATCCATACATACATCCATTGTGTCAAGCACACTTGTACATTTGTTGCCATCATCATTCTCAAAACATTTGCTTTCTACTTGAGCCCTTGGTTTCAGCTCCTCATTTCCTTTTACTTTTCTTATTAGAAATAATGAAACTTGGGCATTGAGGGTACTGAAACTGTGTTTTAAATCCAAAAGATGCCCCAAACACCATCCACATTAGCAATCTCACGTTAGCCCTCTGTGTTGACCCTCAAATGAGGTGGATAAAGCGAGCCCCCACTGAGCTACCTGCGGAGCAGTGGAAAGCGAACTAGGGACTCAGAGACCAGCACTGCTATTGCTACCGTGAACTTACTCAAAGGCTGAAGGCACGATGAGTCCTATCTCAGTGATGATTTTCTGATCTGAAAAGGCTGCCTTCAAACTTTGCTGCTAGCACACTGCTATCAGTAAAAGTATTCAAGCATAAGTCTCCATCCAACTTTTGAAACCTATGTATCATTTAATACCTCCGTTACTATCATTAGCTAATGTCTCTGAATGCAGTGTATATTTAGAGTCTGACAGTAGAGCACAGGCGAGTAAGCACAAGGACTCTGAGCTTAGTGTAGGTTTAGGACCCAGCTGACCGGCTGTGGCTCTCTCTGATGTTTTTTTAATCCGGATAATAGGCTAATAGTCATAATAATAGGGTTATTGTGACAAGTTAGTGTTACTATGTGGTGCATTTAGAGCCGTGTCTGGAGCATACAAAACACCTGGGGAGCATGTTGTCATTGTCAGTAGATCTGCATGTCAGAAGTCTTTAGGATAGTGTCAGACATTCACCTGGTTTGTCATGTTGGATAAGACAGTCATTGTTTGCATCAAAGCAGGTGCTAAGGCGGAGGAGGAGTTCTAGGAATGGAGGTGCCATTTTCCCATTTTCCCTCTTCTGTTGAGCTTGCGTTTCCCTCATATTCCATGAGTGGTTTCTTTGGAGGAATGTTTGGAAGACATTGGGCCATGTGAGGAGTGTTTGATTAACAAGTTAAAACTCTGCAACCATTGAATAATTCATACATATGTTTCATTAAAGATGTTCACACTCACTAACCTCACAGCCATCCAGTCATTACAAGGGTAGGAAGCCTCATTTTTCTCCCCTGGAGCAGCTTGTGGGTTCCAACTACTGACCCTGAGGTTAGAACATGTCACCACTAGGCCACCAAAGCACCCTACTTTTTTTTTTGATTTATAAACATGGGATGGGTGTATGTTGGCCTTCGGAGTCCAGCAGCCGCTCTGTGGGAGAAAGGTGAGGCCCTCTGCTTCCGTAAGGATTACTGTTTTGGAAACCAGGTAGGATAGTCCTTCAAGGGTCACTGTGAATGGAGATTGACTTCACGACAATGGGCTTCTTGTTGTCAGAGATAAAAAAAGAAGTTGCCAATGAGGCAGGTTTTTTAAAAAACTTTATTATTATTATTGTTATTTTTATAAATCATTTTATTGGGGGCTCGTACTACTCTTATCACAATCCATACATCCATCCATTGTGTCGAGCACATTTGTACATTTGTTGTCATCATCATTCTCAAAACATTTTCTTTCTGCTTGAGCCCTTGGTATCAGCTCCTCATTTTTCCCCACCTCCCTCCCTTCCTCACCCTTGATAATTTATAAATTATTAATACTATTTTCATGTCGTACACTGTCCAATGTCTCACTTCACCCACTTTTCTGCTGTCCATCCCCTAGGGAGGGGGTTATATGTAGATCCTTGTGATCGGTTCCCCCTTTCTCCCCTACTTTCCCTTACCCTCTTGGTAACTACTCAATATTGGTCCTGAGGGGTTTATCTCCTGGATTCCCTGTGTTTCCAGCTCTTATCTGCACCAGTGTACATCCTCTGATTTAGCCAGATTTATAAGGTAGAATTGGGATCATGGTAGTGGGGGGGAAGAAGCATTAAAGAACTAGAGGGAAGTTGTATGTTTCATCGGTGCTACACTGCACCTTGACTGGCTTGTCTCCTCCCCGTTACTCTTCTGTAAGGGGATGTCCAGTTGCCTACAGATGGGCTTTGGGTCCCCAATCTGAACTCCCCCTCATTCATAAGATATGATTTCTTGTTCTGGGTCTTTGATGCGTGATACCTGGTCCCTTACACACCTCGTGGTCACACAGGCTGGTGTGTTTCTTCCATGTGGGCTTTGTTGCTTCTGAGCTAGATGGCTGCTTGTTTATCTTCAAGCCTTTAAGACCCCAGACGCTATATCTTTTGATAGGAGGGCACCGTCAGCTTTCTTCACCACATTTGCTTATGCACCCACTTTGGATGAGGGAGTTTTTAATATGCCTAGTGGCTGCAAGATATTGAGTAGAGTGAGGAAGCTGGTTTCCACATATATGGCTTAGTACTTTGATTTATAGAATAGAATCTGCATTTAATATACAAACATTAAGTTGAAAATTGAGAAAATAGGTATTATTTCTTTGTTAAAACAATATCCCTGAAAGCAGGCCCATGTCGATCTTCCTTTTTTTAATCCCCTTCGTGGCCCAGCAGTTCTCACCGTTTATTGAGAACTATGAAAATATTAATGGGTGATTGTCATAGTTGCCTACCACTGCTGACACAGAAATACCACCAGTGGGTGGCTGTAATACACAGAAGTCTATCTGCTCACAAGTGAAGAGGCTAGAAGTCTGAGTTCTAGGAATTCTTCTGCTCTAAGGGAAGGTTTTCTACTTATGTTGGATCTTAGGGAGGCTCTTTGTGCCCTTTTGGCTCTCTTTTCTTGGTTCCTTGAGATCTCCTTTGGTGTGGCATGGTCTTCCTCCATCAAAGATGGCCTGCTCACTCAGTCTGCTCTCCCAAAGGGATACTACTTCCTTCGAGTCGATTTGTACTCATACTAATCCTCTAGGGTTTTTGAGGTTTGTAAATCTTTGTGGGAGTAGACAGTCTCGTACTTTTCACATGGAGTGAACAGTCTAATGCTCACCCAGCAGACTGAGAGCATATGTATTTAGGGGGCACAATTCAGTTCATAACAGTGGTTCTTAAAGATTGGTACTTTATATACCTACATGTATTATACACTTGCATGAAGTACATATTCAAAGCATAGTTTTTTATAGCTTTGTAGTTCAAAGGACACTTATATAGTTCTTCAGCGTGATAATCCCATAGTTGGTACATAAACCTAGTTTCTTCAGCCTGTAGGCTTATTTGCTGAAACCCCAAATACAGTGGACCTTGCTGTAAATTTATATGTAGCTCTGTAATATAGTCCATGTACTCCCTTGAAGGGGCGGGGGTGCAGGGGGAATGTCATGTCTTCCTGAAATTCTGTTTTTATTTTTACTTTCATTAGCATACCGAGCTAAGGACACCACAACATGGGTGTTGTTTCTGTGGAAATGGTGGCGTTTCTTCTCTGGGAGTTCAGAGAGGTTATCCTGATGGCGCTTCCCCACATCCTTTTCTTTTCCCCAGGTGGTTGGTCCTAGCCATTGCCATGACACGCTTTTATATGGAGAAAGGAACACACAGAGGTTTATATAAAAGTATTCAGAAGACACTTAGATTTTTCCAGACCTTTGCCTTGTTTGAGGTAAGTTTTCCCATCCAATTTTCTACTCTAATATTTACTTGAAATTTTATTTGTTGAGTAGACGTCAACATATTTTGTCGAATATATGGTACATGTGCATCCATTAAATACCAGTGCCCACAGAGATTTATTTAATGTTTTATGCTATTGACTTATGATATTTTCTATTTGCTTACAGATAGTCCACTGTTTAATTGGTGAGTTTTTGCTTTAATTTGTATGTTTGTTCTCAATTGTCTTTTGGGCAACGCTTAACATGTTTTTTATCTTTTTAAGGAATTGTGCCAACTTCTGTGCTTGTGACTGGGGTCCAAGTGAGCTCAAGAATCTTTATGGTGTGGCTCATCACTCACAGTATAAAACCAGTAAGTGCCGTGGCTGTCTTCTCTCTCTGAGCCTGCAGGGAGCTTTTATTCCTAAGACTCTAGAATGTTCGCATTTGTGTACTCCAGGAAGCAGAGCAGCAACAACAAGGTTGGATTTATGAGTGATTATTGTACATTGACCTCGTAGTGTTTTTAAAATGGAATGACTTAGAAACACAAGCAAAGCCAAATAGTGGTACTGTGTATTCATAATCTGTCAAGTAATTAATGGAAAATCTCATTTATCTTGGAAGTTATGAATATTCTTTTGGGTTCTATAATTGACGTTGTCAGAGTAAGCAGTTTATTTTCATCATTCACTATTGAGTATTTTAGCAACAGACCTAAAAAATAAATCTACTTCTGTAGAGATGAACAGAATGGAGGAAGACTAAAAGTTAGGAAGGTTAAGGAGAGACAAAATAATAATTGATAAATTATCAAGGGTTCATGAGGGAGGGGGCAAAATGAGGAGCTGATTCCAGGGGCTTGCGTGGAGAGCAAATGTTTTGAGAATGATGAGGGTAACGAATGTACAAATGTGCTTTATACAGTTGGTGTATGTATGGATTGTGATGAGTTGTATGAGCCCCCAATAAAATGATTTAAAAAAAAGAAAAGTTAAGGAGATTAGGGCCAAATAAGTCTATTTTATTTATTTATTTTGTAATAAGTCATTTTATTGAAGGGTCTTACAGCTCTTATCACAATCCATATCCATTGTGTCAAACACATCTGTACGTATGCTGGCCATCATCATTTTCAAACCATTTTCTTTCTACTTGAATCCGTGGTATCAGCTCCTCAATTTTTTCCCTCCCCCTCCACCCTCATGCCATTTTGACCCATTTAAAATTGGTCCAGTTTTTAATATTTTCTGCTTTCTTTTCGATTGAGGTTTTTCTCTGGTTTGTTTTGCCACTGCTGCTGATTCTTTGTTTTTATCTTGATTGCTTTCCTGTCTATGAAATCAGGATAGGTAAATCTGTAGAGACGGTAGATGGAGAAATAAATGCAGTTATTTGAGGCATGACTAGAGACAGACCTGAACCTAATTAATGGCTTACACCTTTTGGAGAAGACAAATCTCACGTCCAGGTCTTGGTCCCATTAAACCATGACAGAAACATTTCCCAGATGAACTTTTCTGACCTTCTTGACAGCCTTTGTGGACTCCGTTCTACTTGAGGACAGGTGTCTGGCTGCTTTTCCATTCTGCACATGCCTTTCTGTTTGCTCCTCTGCCTGGGGACTTATATTTAACCTCTCTTGCCTCTCCTGCTACACCCACTGGGCTCTGTCTGTGGGGACAGACTGCTGACCTCCTGCCCTTTGCTGCTCTTCCCATTAGCCCTTTTGAAGGGTGTCTTTCATTCAGCTTACTTGACCCACCTGAGCCCTAACCAGTGACTGCCATACAGATAGTAACAAGAATATACCACACAAAAAGTCCTTTTTATTAAGGTGCCCAGTAGTTTAGAAGCAGGAATAATACTACATTAACAGAATAAAGGGAACCCTTTTCCCCCCAAACCATTTATCATATCATCCCATAGTTTAGTCACAAGCAGTACTGTACACTTGCCACCACAATCAGTTTCAAAATATTCTCTTCCTTCTTGAACTCCTTGACATCACTTGTCCTTTATCGGTCCCAGGAAAAACTCTTCAGGTAGTGAATGCATGCACTAGCTGACCTAAGACCACAGTGAGTCTGAAGACTTAGAGGTTGAAGAGAAGCTAGTGTGTGGGTCATGAACATGGCACAGAACTGGGCGGTGTTTCATTCTGGTGTCCAGAAGGGTTTCCCTGAGTCAGAGCCAAACCATTGACAACTGACAACAGTAAGCACACGAGAGTGGCTTGTCCCACAAGGAGGACATCTGTTTATATCTTTAGTTATTTTGCCTATTTTTCCTTAGCAAGAGCCTCCAATTGGTGCCCATATACCATTCTTTAACTAATTCAACTGATATTTTTAATGTATTCTATGCATCAAATGTACTGACAGAGAGAGGGGCACAGTTATGCAAATGTTAACCATTGAACAGATACGAGCTGTGCCCTTCTAAGCAGAGCACGCTGCTAGGGCTATTAATCCCCACCTCCTGGAGCCTAAAGTTGGTGAGAAATTTTAAGCAAGTCGTTATGCACATAATTGTTTAATTATATTCGTGTTAAGTACTTTGAAACTAAAGCCCAGTGTACAATATAATATAATACCTTTGAGAATTACTATGACTTGGACAGTGGCTATATAAATTTGGCGCTGATGGTTTTATGTATAAGAGCTTATAGTTGGGGAGAGATGTTTAACAAGTAGTTATCCAAAGAATTATTTAATTATGTAGTGTTACATGTTTTGAAACCAGAGCCCATTATGCAATGCAATATGATAAGCTTTTCAGTTGGCCTGACCTGGGGAAGGATATGTAAGTTGAATGATTTTATATATATATATATACATCCACACACAAATGTGTGTGTTTCTGTAAGAGTTAGCCAGACAATTTTAATACAAATGGGGAAGTTTTGTAGTCACCCACAAAGTATCCCTAAAGAAAGTGAGCCAATAACTCTGTTCAAGGTAAGGAGACATGTTTGGGGAAAGTTTCCCATGGGGCACAGTTTTCTGGTTGAATCTGCTCCCATCTTGATTACCCGCCTCAGTATGAGTCACAATCGCCTCAGTGACAGTGAGCTAGTCTCTTGGCAATGGGGAAGCCATGAAGCGTTTGAATCATAGGAATAACTGACTCCAATATTTTGTTTGTTTGCTGCTTTGTTTTGTTTTGAAGAGAATGCTGCCACCCATGAAGAAAATGAATAATGGAGCCATATTTAAGAGGCCGTTAATAACAGTAATCTAGATGAGAAAGGATATGGCCCTGGATGAAAATGTTATGCAGCAGTAGTGGGGCCAAAGAATGGCCCGATTCAAGAAGTTCATTCAAGAGTCAATGCCTATTATTTAATGGCTAGTAGGAAGGAGTCAGTTCTGCAGATTGTCACCGTTCTGTGTTTGAAGGGTGGTCCCTATCCCGGGATGGTTGTCCTTGGTTGGAGGAATGGGTGAGGGAAGGAATCAGTCAATATTTGACCGTCCCTATGCACAGGACACGGTTCCAGTGCATGTTCCTCATCCTGTATAAAATGAAAACTGCCTCGAGTTTCTGTATTGCCTTGCGTCTGTCTAACCTGACATACCCCAGGACAATCACAGGCATAATACATGAAGTGCTTTGACTCAACAGTAGGTTCCAGGTTGAACAGCACTGTGCTCTCTTTGTAATCCCACAGATCCAGAATGAGGAGAGTGTGGTGCTTTTTCTGGTCGCCTGGACTGTGACAGAGATCACTCGTTACTCCTTCTACACATTCAGTCTTCTCAACCACTTGCCGTACTTCATTAAATGGGCCAGGTGGTGTTGTCTTGCCGTGTCCTGTGCATGCTTGCTCTCGGTGTGCTAACCTCAGAGAGAGAAAACGCGTGTCTTTTAGCCCCACAAAACCAGAACTCTGTTATTTTGGATATTAACAGTGGTATAGCTGGCGCTCTAAAGCTAATTTAATGAACAAGAGAGGAGTCAGACTCCCACGTCTCGTGAGTGAAATCAGTTCAGGACAAAGTATATTACATTACATGCCCTGAAATACCTTCAGTACGTCAGACATTTTTCTTTAAAATCATAACATGCTGTATAATATAACTGCCAAATATATGGCCTTTCCCTCGGATTGATTTAAGTGCTTTTAATATTAAATCCAGCACCCAAAGTGTTTAGTATCTTACAAAATCCATCCACTGCTGTCAGGTTGATTCTGACTCCTAGCGGCCCAGTAGGAAATGGTAGAACTGCTTCTTTGGGAGTTAGCATACCTTTATTGAAGCAGACTGTACCTCATCTGCCCTTCTCCCTTGGGGCAACTGATAAATACAGACCACTGTGCTCTCAGCAGCCTGTTGCTCAACATACTATTGAGCCATCTATGCTTAAAGAGAATAATTTATTAAATTATGTATATTTTATATATTATAAAGCATGTACATATATATGGACACACACCACACATATAGCCATGTTTTTTGCTTTAAGTAGCAGAGACAGTTATTTTAAAAAAAAATCATTTTATATTGGGGGCTCGTACAACTCTTATCACAATCCATACATAACATCCATTGTAGTAACAAGAACAAGGGTGGGATTTCTACTTTGTACTCAGGATACAGTATGAACTAAACGGTCCCTGACTGCTTGAAATGCAAGAGAGAGAAAACAAAAGTAGAGGGAAAAAAGTACTTAGTAGGTGAATGATAGCTACATCAGATGGTTATGCGTGCACGGAGGCCAGCGGGGTACCCCAAACCAATCCATACTCCCACGTATGTAGGGAAAAGGGCTCGACGGGATCTCCATTCTTGACACTTACTTTGAAACTGCAGAGGCAGTACATCTCCACTGTACAAAGTTCAAGCACTGCTGAAATACGTAGGGCAGACAGGGAGCATTTCTGTTTCTGCTCTGCCTCTTCGCTGGAGGGAGAGAACCAGTGGCAGGCAGTTTCCTGTTAGCAAAAATGTCAACATCCTGCTGTGAACTTTAAAGCCGAAACACTCACAGTGTGCTTTTCTACTTCTTTATGCTTGCATCTTGGGGCTTTATTTTTGTTGTTGTTGTTAGCACAGGTACATTCAAATCTAATTTTTTCCCTTCAAACTGGCACATCTCCCATAGTGTTCTGTCATTGTAATTCAGATTGCTCCACTTTTCTAATATTATAATCATGTTCGAGGTATTACAAAGTTTTATATGCAGACTTGTTATTTTTCAAACTCAGATATTTATGTTAGTACATTCTTTACTTGTTTGATGATAGTCCTTAGCTGGAGTTGGGTTGTTATCGAAACCACCAACTGCTTCTCTGGAGAAAGATGAGGCTTTTTACTCTCATGAAGATTTGCAGTCTGGGAAACTCCCCCGGGCATTCTGCTGTGTCTCACAGGGTCACTCTAAGGCAGAGTTAACTCGATGGCAGTGAGATGTATTATATAGATTGAAAAAGTTGTATATCAGCGTATACAAATAAATGCAAACAAGAAAAAACTAAAGTTATTTAACATTCCATTATAGAAGGCTGATCACTGTTCATTATACATAACTTTAAATTCTTTCAAACTTTAAAAAATACCCCCATTTTAGAGATTTGAGGCTTCTAATTCAGTATGTAAAATACTTTAAAATTTTAATATGAGCTTAAACATGGTATCTGTCATAAGGATGCACTGCCATTGATATGTTTGACTGGTTTTTATTGTACAAGACAGTGTAGTCATCCTCAGTGATGGGGCCTTTTGAAAGGTTGACAAATATAGCTGGACTAATCTGTGTGTGTCTATATATCAATGCCATGTTGCATAACCACAGTCTTCTGGACTTCTAGAACCCCTGAAGACACTGACCATGATATTAGTCTCTTTTTGTTGGCGATATTCACAAATTGGTTGGTATAAAATAATGGAGTGTACATTCTTTTAGGCCGTGCACATTGGTCTTCCGTGCCTAGCCTATAGGCCTTTTGGAATGCATTAGCATGCCTTGAGTAACTGGGAAACTTCCGGCATGTGCCACTGCATGTTTGAATTCACTCTTTAGAACGTTTGTCAGTTGCCTTCATGCTCTAAACAAGGCATAAAATCTTCCAACTTTGAAATGCATGTATTAGCATAATACGTTGTCAAATCATAATCATGAATTATTATCTTTCATATCAAAAGTCTTGAAGTTCCCAATTGTCTAAATAGATATGCCAACTCCATTAATAATCCAAAATAATATCTGTGTTCAAATATGGAAGTTTATTCTCAAATAAAAATTCACTTTAGGATTGGCTTCTTATTTATAAATTATTTGGCTCCCTGTAGTGGTTTGAATATATTTGGCTCTATATACATAATAGATGTGTTCCTGGAAAATACGTCCACAAATCAGGCAGTTGTATGATGAGTTATGTTTTCATATTGATTTTCATTTCAAGAATGTATTGCCTGTAAAAGATTTTGAATGATAATTAGGAATCTACAAGGAAGCATTACGTATTTACCTAAATAGGGCCTACAGACTGTTAACCCTCCCATTCTGTCCTAAGAACAGCTGAGAGCCAGTGGAAGGCAGTGTTTTTTTAAAGTGCTTGTAAATTCAAATGAATTAGATGATTTGACCCCCCCTTCATTAAACATTTTCACTGTTAAGGCTTTAGACCAGTTTCTTGTAGAAATGGTTAATTGTCCGTGTCCCCCCCTCCCCACCAATTAAACAATACTTCCCTCCCCCAAAAATCATTTGAGAGTCATGTAAGTCAAAACAAGACTGAAAAAATGTAAACAACTTGAGTGTTCTCTTTGAGAAAGAAATCTAAATACTAAGTTATTTTATTTTAAAATGGAGACAAAATGATTGAGTTCAATTCTTCAAAAATAACCTACAAAATACTGGAAAGAAACCAGGGCCATGTCCACGGAGCGAGTGGTTGTGGAGGAGGCAGAGGTAGATCGGTGGGGTAGACAGGGAAGGTGTACAGGGAGCATCCTTTCTTTACCATTTAATCTATTGGGGTAAAGCACTGATTCCACCCCTAGTTTCTTATCGTAGTATGGACCTGGCATATAAAAATAAGGCAATGTTTAAGGTGTTTCCCAGCTCCTAGTCCACTAATTAGACTTTACCTTACAACCATGGATATTTCTTAATGCTGGCAAAATGATGAAATAAAATATGAATTACATTTATTTATGTTACTTCCCTGTGGTAACTGCTACAGAGTGACTGGCTTGCTGAAAATGAAGATGGAGAAATGTCATAGCTTTATGTCCTTTAGGCTTTTCTTCATATGGGAGGAAAAAGAGGTGTGAGATATCCCCTAAACTGCACACTAAATGGTGGCTAGCATACTGGTTAGAATGCATGTCTCCAGCAAAATGAAAAGTTATGCTTTTGAATAGAACTTTCTTGGCTTTTTCTTTCCTGTGGAAGCCCAACAAACAACTTGCCCTGCTTTTGTGACGATGTAGGTACTGTTTTGGGTGCACTGCACCAGTGGCTTTCAATTAGTGACTAGAGAGTTGTTTAAATGCCTTCAAGAGTGACTTTGGCGATCTGAAGGTCTAGATAGACCGTTAGAATAATTGTCTTTAAGCACAGCGTTTACCAATAAATGACTAAAAGAGAAAAAAAATAATTGAAATTTTTGAAGATGTTAACCTCTAGGATTCTTAAAAGAAAAACTCGATATTTTTTAATGTGTAAAATTATTTCACTACTATAAAGTATGTTGACTTATTATTTTATTATGATATGAGCATCAAAATTGACACTAGTATCTAAGAAAAAAGATAACCATATTCATGAAGAAATGATTAAAGTAGGAACAGTGAACTTTATGTGAGGTTGCTGTAAGTCTGTGTAGAGGACATTTTGAAGTTGATACATACCGTAGTAGTAGCAAAAGAACCATGATATAAAAGCCAGTGATTATTCTAGAAAAATAATTCTGTGAGATTTTTATTTCCCCAGATATAATTTTTTTATCATCTTATATCCTGTTGGAGTGGCTGGCGAACTTCTTACCATATATGCTGCATTACCATATGTGAAGAAATCAGGAATGTTTTCATTACGACTTCCAAACAAATACAATGTCTCCTTTGACTACTATTATTTTCTTCTAATAATCATGGCCTCATATATACCACGTAAGTATATTTATTAGCACTTTGAACTAATATACAAAGTTTTTTGAGGGGGGACATTGTAATAATTTAATGAACCAAGAGAAATAATTAGAACTCACATGAAAACCTTTTACACAGCCCCACCTTCATTCATAGTTTGAAAAGTTGAAAGAGTGTGGGTCAAGATGTTCACTACGAAAAATGAACAAGTAAATTAATTTTTTTCTCATTTAAGCATTTATTTTTATTTTTACAAGTAAATTAACAAATGATGGCTTCCTTGAAATCACTTAAAAATAAGTTTAAAAAGGTTAAAAATAACTATTTATTTTATATTGTATCTGTGTTGTTGTTGCGCGTACACACAGAAACACATACAGCAAGTCAGCAGTTTCTACATGTACGATTTAGTGGCAATGATTACATGCTTCTATCTGAATAACCATACTCACTTGCCTTCTTTTTTGTGGTGGTTCTCCTCCATTAATACAAATTCACCGCTCCCTAACATGTCTATCTAATCTTTTGAGTTGCGCTTGTCAATTGGATCCCACATAGATTGTTCTTGAGCACAGTGCTTAAGACAGACTTATTTTAAGAGTTAGGCTACTGGTTTCCTGAGACTTCTCTATGAAATTAAAAATAATAAAGCAGCTTTCCTTAAAATCTTTTGAATAAATCTTCAGTCTTCTTGTTAATGTATCATCCTCTTTCAGTAGTTGTAATGAAGCTGATGAGGTTTGTCTTAGTTCGTTTAAATACTTGATACTGTTAGTTAGTGTCCAGTCAGTTCCCTTCATGGTAGTGTAGAACTGTACGGGGGCGGGAGGGGGGGTGTTATCTTGGCGGTCATCATAAATGGGAGCAGTTCTCCAGACCATTCAGTCTGCAGTACCCTGGATGAGGTGAACTTGCGGCTTAGCAAGAAATGTGAACCCTGGTGGCATAGAGCCTAAGTACTGGTAATTCGAACCACAAAACAGGCAATTGTATGGTTCTGCGGGTGAAAGACTTGCGATCCTGCTTTCGTAAAGATTACAGGCTGGGGAACCTTGGGTGGCAGTTGTACTCTGAAACACACACACTCAGGTTTGCTCTGACGCGGAATCAACGCAACAGCATTACCAGATGTGGCAAAACCCTTCTCAATAACATTAGAGAGTTTGATGTCAGTGTGGAGAAATGGAAATGAGAAAAGCCTACAGAATCCGAGATCCGTTTTGACATAAAGATATAATTTTTCCCCCCTGAAGAGGTTAAGCATAGAAGTTGGCCAGCCCCTGGAGGTCTCCAGCTTTTAAGGTCTTCTAAAATTCAAAATGACTTAGTCAGATAGTGTTTTTCTCTTTCATCTTCTACATTGATAGCCTGGTCTGTCTACCAAAGCCAGCTGGAGATTCAGTAGGGCTAAGGAGTAGCATACAGAAAATACTGTTTTGACACTACCTGCTTTCCAACTCGATTGCTAACATATTTAGTTAGTAGCCTGTTCGCATGCCTTGAGCACAGCCAGACGCTACTGTGGTGTCTGTCATTTTATCATTGCAGCTTCAAGAATTGAGCTCTCTCCTCTTGCCCCTACCCATTGATGGGTCTCCCCAGTCTCCATGAATGCTGATCATAGTCCAAGACCTCCAAACAAGTACTGTACTCTGAACCCCCTCTCCCCCCAGGTCTCTTGGGAGACACAACTCTTGGTGTAGAGTTGAATCATGGTAACCCCATGTGTGTCAGAGTAGGGCTGTGGCTCCATAGGATTTTTCAGACACAGGTTAAGAAGCCTTCCCTCCGTGGCACTTCTCAGTAGCCTCGATGCCCCAACAATTTGGTGTGCAGTTCAGTGTACCAACCATTTGCACTCCCTGGCATATGGCAATGGTAGTTTCATTGTGTAGACAGCTACTGGAGAGACCCAATTGGAGAGTACTAGGGAGCCTTGTCTATTCTAACTATGAGTATAACAACTAACTTTCCTTTGCTTACTAAACAAATTCACATTTTTTTCACTTAGTACTAAAAAAAGTGCTATTATTATGATTGCCCATTTACCAATGAGGATGCAACAAAATAAGTTAGAATGATTAAGTAAATAGCCTAAAAGT
>NW_022111377.1:11921856-11923560 GCF_000313985.2 Echinops telfairi | reverse complement strand
CAGGTCACCAGGGTTCACACCTCTGAGACCGCTGCATGAACCAAGGGACAGCTGTTGTGAGAGATATGGATGGTGACACTGGCATGTGTGTACTGGGATATGAAACGATTCCCTGTGCAGGATCCAGCCGATTGAGCAGGGAGAATGTTCTGATGTGGTGTATTCTAAAGACTTAGGGATTTCTCAGTTGACACATGTCCTTCCAGGTCATAATAAAGGTATATTTATCAGAATATTGATGTTTGCTTAAAACAACAGCAATGTATGGCTTTACAAAATTTAGGCTTGTGGTACATGGGCCTCAATTTGTACTCATACCCTGGACTTTGTAATGTTAGTAGTGATAGTAACTTTGGGATGGGGAGAGTAAGTATCTGATGAATGTATTCTCAGACTCTGCTACATTTAACAGGTGTCAGTTTTGAGTATATGTAAAACAGTAACTCAATTTTCTGTGTTTTCTTTTTTCAATCAAGTGTTTCCACAACTCTATTTTCATATGTTACGTCAAAGAAGAAAGGTGCTTCATGGAGAAGTGATAGTAGAAAAAGATGATTGAATGATCCCTACAAACAAGGTGCTTTTTCCAGAATAACCAGGATTACTTGATTCCAAGCTTTAATAACAAGAATAAACAACTTCATGAAATGTCATGGATTGTATTATTTCTTAAAATATAACTTGAAACACATGGTATATGCCAACTTTTGTCTTCAGATTGATTCATTTTTTACAAGAACTATGCAAATATTGTCAAACTGAGTGGGTGTCAAGCATTTGAAACATTATTGGATGTATTACCTTAAAAAACAAAAGAAAAGAAACCCACCAAACTTTTTTGTTAATTTTGCTAATTTTTTGCAAAGTACACTCAAAACTTTAAAAATCAATATTTAGGAATTAGTTTAATGATTTAACATTTTGTTGCCTTCCAAGTGGTATTTATAAGTGAAAGTAAATACAATATTTTAGTGGCTTATTAAAATGTATTGATATTTCTTGAGCCCAGGATTGACTTCAAAAATATGGCAGCCCTTATGATTAATAAGGTTTTGGAAGCAGGTCATAATTTTCTATGGTAAGTTTTTTTTTTATGTGAAATAGCAACTTGGAAATATTTAAATAAGGGGAAGATGGCTTTTGAAACTATGTCTAGTATTTTTAACTTATTATCAGTAAGCTTATTTTTATTTGAATTAACCACTCAAGGGTAATCTTTTACATTTTAAGTACTTTGAAGAGCTAGAAAAAAATATAAGTATGTACTTGTCCCCACATGTAAGACAGAAGTTCCATATTCAGGACCCTGGTTGAGAATGTCTGATAGTGTGGAATCTCTCTCTGAAGAGTCATGTTGTACAATCCCTGTGTGGTACTCAGGCAACGAACAGTTTTTCAGTGTGATCTCAAACTGGCTTCTTTTATTCTGAATTCTGTGATATAGCAAAAGTCTTATAATAAAGCCCCTGTCTACATGTTTTACTATAAAAGACTACACAGAAGGTCCTATAATTCTGCTCTAATTCATGAGGAAGACCATTAAACACTTGACCTTGCTATTAAAGGTATGCTGATGGACTCCGTTTAGAAAGAATATTAAACAAACGACTTTAAAAGAATCAGAACTTCCTGCCAATTAGAGACAATGTGGGCATAATTTGGGATCTAAATGTTCTGTATTGTTTGCATTGACAGCCAATGTGT
>NW_022111377.1:11915511-11921082 GCF_000313985.2 Echinops telfairi | reverse complement strand
TGAGTTCAGTCTACTGAATTAGTCATTGGAAAAACATGCGAAGATGTTTTGATACTCAAAACCAGGAAACTGAACTCATGGCTATCAAATCAACTCCAAATCATAGCAACCTTACAGGACAGGGTAGAACTGCACCCCCACCCCCCAACACTCTGAGAGTAGAAAACTTCGTCTTTACCTTGAGAAGCGCCTGGTGGTTTTGAACTATGGACCTTGCCATTTGTAACCCAACGTGTAATCACCATGCCACAGCTTTAAATTGTTTGGGGTAGCATTCCTTACAATTTTGGTCCTCCTTGTAAATTTTTCATAGATTTAAAGCTTGATATATATCGTACAAAATGTACAAATCTTTTTTTCCCCTCTATAAACAGGCTGAATTGATATTAGTGTAGCAATGCCAAAACCAACAATAGCCAAATAACTGCCATCGCGTCCATTCAGACTCATTCATACCTGCCCTACAGAACAGGGTAGAACTGCTCCTTTGGGTTTCCAAGACTGTAACTCTTTATATGTGACCCACTGCACTACCAGAGCTCTCTCAATGCCCTGAACATTACAGTTAAAATTAAAAACGTGAAAAGAAACACAGGAAAGCTTTTCTCACCAAAATCGTGAGTGCTGTTTAATACTTGTCTGTTCTCAGAAGCATGTTTTTCGCTTTTTTTCATCTTCTTTTTTTCTTTTTTTTTTTTCTACTATTCTGCTGTGATAAGGGGGTCTTGCTCAGATTCTTGTGTTCTGTGTGTCTCCACCCTTGACAGTAAACCTTTGGCACCAGATAAGATTGGTTAGTAAACAATTGCAAGATAATCCTCTGTGTACTCGTAAAATACAGTGCACTGGCAGTCTGATGTGGAGCCTCCGTGGTGTAGTGGGCTCGACATTGGGCTGCTGACTAGAAGGTCAGCTATTTGAAAGCATCAGCCGCTCCCTGGGAGAGAGATGAGGCTTTCTACTCCCATAGAGCTTACAGTCCCTACAGGGGTCGTTCTCTGTCCTGCAGGGTCACTGTCAGTAGGGTTCAACTCCGTGACCGCGGGTGTGGAGTTCTCTGAATGTGATGTGGTAGTTTTTGTCACTGCGTGGGGGCATCACTCAATCATTAACTAGTGTTCTGAATAAAACTAAAGTGAACTCAGTGCTGGATTATGAAGCTTTGATCAAATGTGCAGGGAGTGTTGGTGGAAAAACTCACTGTAAAGATATTTTAAATACTTATAACAGCTTTGGTTTAATTCACATAAAATTCAGTAGTTCAGTCTTGTTAAAAAGAGTTATGTCTGATTGAACCATTGTATGATAGGTGAATTATATGCCAATAGAACTTTAAAAATAAATTTCAAGTTAGGCAAAATGCAGAGGTATTTTTCTTTCTACGATGTGTATATAATTGAGTAGAAATTAGTTTCATTTCTAATATGAAGGTTTTGAATAGGATTTAACATCCAGTTTGTCTACATTTTCATCTAAATGTACCATAGGCTTAAAATAGACAAATTATTGCTCTATATATAAAACTTTAAAATGCATTCTAAAACTTTTAAGATATTTTAAAAGTTTATATATACTATATAAACTTTATATTTTATATATATATATATATATATATACTATAGCTTTTAAAACTCATTTGTCACTTTTTATTTTGACATAATTTTAAACTTACAGGAGATTAAAAAATAAATTTCACTTTAATTTCCACATGCTCGAATTTTTGTCACGTTTACTCTATATATTCATAAAATTGTGTGAATCATTTGCAAGAAAGTCCAGACATTAATTTCTAATTATGGCAATGTGTGTATCTTAAGAGCAAGGACATACTCACAGTACAATAAACAAAATCAGGAATAATGAATGCATTTCAAAGACTTTGCCCCCAAATTATTATGCCTTTCTTCTGATGCATGAAGATGGGTGTCCTTTCAAGTGCTTGAAAAGTACTAAAAGTTTTCTGTACATTGCATGTAATTTCTGGGCATATTATCAACTCAGTCTTATTCTGACTTTTATGCTCCTGCATGATGCTCTCTTAAAGCTATGGTAATTTAATTTTTAAATATGCTAACTGTAGCATTCAATTACACACTTATTTATGGTCTTTCCATGCCATTCTATGTTACTATATAAATAATACACTATTGAGGTTGCTGTAAAATACATTTTACTTCTTGAGTTATAAAAGCGTTTGACTGCAATTATTTCAAAGGCAATTGGACAATTTGCAAATTAAAAATTATTCCTAAATCTCAACACTTTATAGTTTAACTTGGAGGATGACGAGTGCAAATTAAGGTTTTCAGAGGGCAACTTCTAATTCATCTGAGGACTTGTTATCTTAGACACTTTTCCATGAGTTGCTGTGTAGCAGAGAAATGAGAATTTTTAACAAGCTATTACACAATTCTGATTCACTTGAGTTGTTTCACCCCAATTTGATAAACATTGTAGTAGGGGATAGTCAGAAGGCGAGCGTGTCCTAAATGCCATTATCAGTGTGTTTAATAGACTTGACAAAGAAATCCGTATTACACTAATCCGAATCATTCTTAATAAAAATGAGCACACAGTTTCAAGTTTATGAAATGAAAAACTTGATGCCTACATATTCTGAAGTGCTTGGGCCTTTTGTATGTGCCGTGGCACTCTGGGGTGTGCACTGGGTTGCTAATGGAAAGATTGGTGGTTCAAACTCACCGTTCACTTGCAAGAGAGAGATGAGGCTGTTCCCATAAGGATTTCTAGCCTCAGAAATGATGTGTTCAGAATTGCAATGAGTTGGAATTGACTCCATGAAAGTGGATTTTATGCCTATTCAGCATATTAATGTAGAGCATATACCAAAATCCCAAATCCCACTGCCCTCTGGAGTCAATTTAAACTTAGTTGCCTCAGGACGGAGCAGAACTGTGCCGAAGGGTTTCTGAGAATATGTTTCTGCAAGAGTATGCAGCCTCATCTTTCTCCTGTGGAGAGGCTAATAGGTTTGAACCTCTGACCTTAGAGTTAGCAGCCCAATACTTAGGCCACTGTGCTATTAGGACTCTTTATAACAAGAATAAAATCTGAAGTAGACTTTGTTGTTGTTATATGGGTCTTTATAGCGTAAAATAAATGGGCAGACTGTGTTAAAGGATTCTTATAGAGGCATTCTTTGTTTTCCCTTTTTTTGGTACATAAAAATATTCCAGATCATGCAAAAGTTAAATAATATTACTGTAAGAAATATGCATGGCAGAAAGTAATTAGAATTTGCCTGGATGATTTTAATTTAATCATAAGTTGACTAAAATAGGTTTGTGGCTCAGTGTGCTCAGAAGGTGCCTTTATTGAATTAAACTCTAACTGAACTTTATTAAATCCAGTGTAACAGAAATTAATTTAAGAACTGAGGGAATGGGAAGGTGAATTTATATTAAGTGTACTCGAGAGAAGAAAAGTACTTCTATATAGTTTTTAGCTGGAAGATGGTATCGATTTTTGAGTCATTTCCCCCCCAAAGCTACCATTTATTTTGTTACTTGCATGTATATGCGTTTGTCCTAAAAAGATCATGTTTTTATTTCATACAAGTTCAAAATGAGCGTGAGTGCATTAGACATGAATGCAAAATAAATTTGTAGCATTAGAAATACATTTTTTAATGACAAAGTAAAACTTTTAAGAACTTTTTGTTTTTGGAGAAGAGTTAATACTGTCACAAGTAAGTAGTATATACCAACAATGTGATTACATTTTCCAAAAACCCACTGCTGTCAAATCAATGACAACTCATAGTGACCCTTGTAAAACTGCCCATGGTTTCTGAGACTAAAGCTTTATGCAAGTAGACAGCCTCACCTTTCTTTACTCCCTTGGAGAGAAGCTGGGTTTGTACTAAGAACCTTGCAGTTAGAAGTCTATTGCTTAACCCCCTACAACACCAGGACTCCTTAGTAATGGAATAGACTGCAAAAATCAGGAGTGCGCATGTGTAATAGACCGCCACTCAGTTGTCAAGTTTGTCTCACCGTGGTGGTTCCCCAGTTGCTGCGAGCCTGGGAGCTATACCACCGGTATTTCAAACACCAACAGGGTCACTCATGGTGGACAAGTTTCATGTCAGTGTCCAGTTTAGGACGGACAAAAAAGGAGGACCTCCAAATGGCCAGGGAAAACAAAAGGAGTGGGACAGCCCGATGCAGTGGGGCAAGACGAGCCCCTCAAGTTGGAAAGCCAAACTCCCTGCCATTGAGTCCTTTCTGACTCAGCGACTATAGGGTGTGTGAGCCTGTAAATCTTTATGGGAACAAATAGCCTTACCTTTCTCCCACAGAGCACCCAGTGGATTTGAACTGCCAACCTCGGGGGTAGCAGTCCAGCATGTACAGAGCAATGCCACCAGTGTGCCTTGTAAGGTAGGAAAGCTCTCAAAATATGACGGGAAGAGCTGCCTCCTCCAAGCAGAGTTGCTCACCTCCAAGTGAGGTGAAGCTTGTAAAACTTTCAGGACCTCCTCTTGCTGCTGTGGCCTAACTTAAAGAGCAGAAACAGCCGCAAACGTCCACTAATGACTGCAGTGTGGACTAGATCAAGTAGATGTGGGAAAGTTGTCCAGTGAAACGGAATCTTTTTAGAGTGATATCCTAGGTGCTAGTAAACCAAATGGATTGGTATTGACCCATTTGAATGGGACAGACTTACAGTCTACCATGCTTGGAACGGCAATTTGAAGAGGGATGATTTCATGTTCTTTGTCTGAACACGTTCACGTTTTCCTCAAGCACAGTGCTGTCAGTGGTAGTATTCATACACCTATAAGATTAACATGACTGTTATTCAAGTTTACCTAGCAAGCTAATGCAGTATATGAAGAAGTTGGCGATTTTTACCAACTTCTGTAGTCTGAAATGGATCAAATACTTAATCAAGGTGCATTGATCCTGAGTGGTGATTGTAATGTTAACGTTGCAAAACAGTATGATTGGTAGCTGGAAAACTACATGAATGATAGAAATGACTCGAGATCACATGATAAAATTTAGCAAGACCAACGACAATACCGTTTTTTCCAGAGACATAAATGATGACTATGTATGTGGACCTCATCAGGTGGCATACACAAGGCAGTCGACTATGTGGAAAGATGATGGAGGAGGTCAATATCAGAATTATCAATAGTATCAGAATGTTGCTGGGGTTAAGGGTCTAGGATTTCTCTCTCACTGTTCAGACCAGGTTAATTGGAAAAGCTCTTTTAGTTTACAGTAGAACCCCAGTACTTGACCGCATCAGTACTTAACATAATCAGATTTTGACACAAAATGTCGAGAAAATTTTGCATTGGAGCTTGAATAAGACAGAATCCGACCTGATGCGCATGATTCTTTTCAACAGAAGCAGGTCATGTTTCAGTCACTTGGCGTTAGTTGGCGTTGTTAGTTGTTTAAACTTTTTGTGGTGTGTTTCAAGCGTTTTGCTGTAATTTTCTTAGTTTTTGTGGCTTTTTGTACTGTGTTTAGATAAAAAACATGGGACCTAAGATGAGTTTTTTTAGAAGAATTGTCATGATAAGGAACTGGTTGA
>NW_022111377.1:11912685-11914570 GCF_000313985.2 Echinops telfairi | reverse complement strand
TTTGAAGTGACAACAGGCTCTTCTCCCCCTCTCAAGAACCAGGGCTAAGGGACTTGCAGAGGACTATCAATTATCCATATGCAAGATCAAGTTGAAGCTGAAGAAAATTGATACATGTTGAGGAGAACAAAACTTCAACCTTGAGTATACCCCAATGGAATGTAGAGACCATATGAGAATAGATGGGGCACAATGAATACTATTGACCACAGACTAAAGACTGATTAAAGGGACTTAGGGGGTGATAGGAAACAAAGGCAAAAAATTATATTAAAAGAAGAAAAGGCAAAACTCGATGTCAAAAGAGACTCTGAAACTTGATCTTGAATGTAGAATAGTTAAAGCTAGTGAAAGAATGAAGTGAAGGCTGATCAGAAGATTTCAGATGGATTTCGAGGGCTCCTACTCAACACCAAGGGAAGCCACTCTGCACGTTGGTGCCTGGAGTCCAAGAAACCCAGCTGACGTCTGCCAGAACTTGAGTAAAATCTTTCTGCCCCTCTTCCCCAGGGTAAGATCCCTTCTGTTGAACAGGCTGAGCAAGGTGATTTCTAAGCCTCGCTGGGGGACTGCTGGTCTGCCAGGCAGGACAGTGAGAGGTTACTGACTTGGTTGTTGAGGTTCAGTTGGCCCCACAGAACTGGGTTGAGCAGGGTCAATCAAGGAGGGTTCAGAGCTCAGATGGGTACCATTGTGGAGAGCTTCCACAGCTTAGCTTTCCACTGTAACCTTTGTGGCAATAGGCATTTGCTCTTTTTCTCCCACCATCTACCAGGTCGAAGGCAGGATTCCTGAGTTTTAGCCTGTCCCACTTCCTCAGGAGAGGAAGCTGGTTGGGGGAACTCAGGCATTTATGGAGACTAGGGGGTTTGTGCTGAGGGCTGCCTGTCTGGCTGCCCGGTAAGCTGCTCGGTTTCCCACGGCAACTTCTGAGCCTCTTTTCTGGTGCCCTCTTTGAGACTAACTCTTTGTAGGAATAGAAAACGTTATGTCTAATGAGTTGGAAAAACTTTCTCATACTGAATTAGAAGTAGCAGACTGCAGTTTCACTTAGTAGTAGACTAGTGAGAAGGGCCTAATTTAGATTTAGACTTTTAAGGATATCTGAAGTATCCTGATGATTGTAGTTTTCAGTAGTATTGCAAATGAAGCAGAAACTGCGGTGAGATATTTTCCATCTAACCTGCTCCTACCCCCTCAGAACTCAGGAGGAAGGAGTCATCGTGGGGCTTGAGCCACAGAGAGTCACAGGGAGGAGGGTGATACGAACACTTTTGTTATTTTAACGTTATTACTTGATTGTATGTATGATGTTAATTCTGAAGACTATAAACACCTTAATGCTTTTTCAAATGATGAGTTCCTTAATCAGAATATGGTGAAATAATTTTGTTCAGAAATGCACCATAAATCTTCTATTTTCCAAGAAATTCACACTTCTATTAATGTCACATGAAAAAAAAAAGATGCAAATCCTTTTCACCTAAAGGGCATACAGAACGTAGATTATACATGATTTCATTATTTCTAATCTCTGTCCGTGGCCCAAAACTCATATGACCAAATTGATTAGAACTAGAGAAAATGATCCAGCTATTGAGGCTAACTCCCCACTTTTAGTGGGAATGTGGCAGCTTCTGTTGGCTGTTTAGAGCAGACTCAATTTTAGCAATAAACGTGGCCCAGGAAAACATAAATTCTGCCATTTCTTCCCCTTCTACCTGTATTTAAGGAATTGTTAACAGTTTGGTTTTTTTTCTGTTTTTTTAAAAATTAATTTTATTAGGGGCACATACAACTCATCACAATCCATACATACACCAATTGTGTAAAGCACATTTGTACATTCATTGCCCTCATCATTCTCAAAACATTTGCTCTCCAC
>NW_022111377.1:11897872-11910742 GCF_000313985.2 Echinops telfairi | reverse complement strand
AGCCCAACATGAACCAGACTAAATAAGTTGCATCTCATGTTCCCCCAGTTTGTATTTACCTGACGATTAAACTGATCTGTCTTGGAAGAATTATGGCCAGAGTGCTCCCTAGAGGCAAGGATGGCAAAGCTTCATCTCACATACTCTGGATGTGTCAGGACAGAACAATCCTTGTGGAAGTAGAGGGACAGCAAAAAAAAAGGAAGGCCTTCCATGAGGTGGATTGACACCATGGCTGCAGCAATGGGCTCAGGCATAGGAACAATTGTGAGGATGGTGCCGGAGCTACAGTGTTTAGTTCTGTTGTGCACAGGGTCGCTATGGGTCTGACGTGACTTGATGGCACCTAACAAAAGCAACATGGTGCATGGTGCTGGAGCCCTGGTGTTGCACTAATTGAACAGCTCGGCTGTGAACCCTAGATTCGAACCCACAAACCACTCAGTAAAAGAAAGATAGATGTATGTGGCTCTTTGCTTCTCTCCAAATTTACTTCTTTGGAGGGAGAATCTATGGGGGCCCTTCTATGTCTTAAAGTGTGATACGAGTTGGAATGGAGTCAACAGCAGTGGGTTGGGCTGGGCTTTGATGGCGTATGTTGGGGAGCTACGTTTCACTTGTATGGATCTCAAATTATTCTAACAGCATTCTTTGAGTAGACCTTTCTTCCTCCTACCAAAATGAAGTCTTGCCTATAGAATGTGTCAGGGACACGTTTCATTTCAAGTTATTTGTATACACAATTACTTTCAAGAAATGAAGAGATTCTGTGGTGTGCTGCAATTCCCATTCTTTCATCTATTTTTTGTCACCAAGGCTCTTCAAACCTTAGCATGAATCTCTTTTTCACCTTGAAATTTTAATATATTCTCAATGAAGAAAGATCCATTTGTGATAAACTTATTATCATATTTGGACCAGCCTCAATTATAAATGATGTATGTGATTATTTGCAAATTTAGAAGGAAAAGAGCCATTTGTTCTCTAAAATTGTTTATCCTCAAGAAGTTCATCTGGAAATCTGTTCGTGGAGCAGACAGCATTTTAATCTTGAACTGGTTTTATGTGTTGGGCTGCTAACCTAAAGGTCAACAGTTTGAAACTACCAGCCATTGTGAGGAAAAAAGAAGAGGCTTTCTACTCCTACAAACAGTGACAGTCTTAGGAATTCACAGGGGCAGTCTTACCCTGCCCTATAAGGCCACCTAGATTTGGCATAGACTCAATGGCAGTGAGTTTGGTTTGTGTGTCTGTATATATATATTCGAATATAAGCCAAGTTTTCTCAGTACATTTTTTATGCTGAAAAAAGCCCCCCAATTTTTTGTGGTAAAATTCGGTGCCTCAGCTTATACTCCAGTATATACGATATATGTATGTGTGTATATATATGTATATATAAAACTCTCTGGGTTGTATTGGTAAATCTAAAACTCATCTGGTTACAATCGGTTTCATAAAGTCTTCATTGTTTTCATCCTGCTTTAAAGACTGAAAAAGAATAGGTCTTGGAGCTAAATGATATTGGGGCAACACTTTTGGGGGGCGGTTCTTAGTGAGCCCCTTTTATGGAGGCATCCACCTATCAAGAGTAAGACACACTTCATGTGAGATATTTTGCACCTTCAATGTATTTTCTCTCAAAAAAATTTAGTATATGCCTGTTCAAGTGAAATAGAACTGATTCACCAACCACCCAATTGCAATCGAGCCCATTGACTCTTAGTGGATGGCCTGGTGTGTGTCTGGGGAGAACGGTGCTCCGTGCTTTTCCAGTGGATTGATTTTCCAGAAGTAGGTGGCTTTTCTTCCAAGCACCTCTGGGTGAATTCGAACCTCCAAACCTTGGATATGCAGCACGTGTGTCGTTAACCACACCATCAAGGACTCCTTAGAAGAGCCTAGGGGTCAGGTAATACTTAATGAGGGTTGGGGTGTTTCTGAGCTGGAATTAAAAGGACAGTTTATAGAAGGATATGTCAGCAAGACAGAAAGGCTATCCTGACAAAGGAAAGTGCTTAGGAAAGCCATAGGTGTGAAAGTTAGCACTGTGCACAGGGAGGAGTGGGTTGTTAAACTGAACCCAAACAAAGAATGCATGTTAGAGCACCAGAAACATTACAGACGGGTGCACGCATTTAGATCAGATTAGTTAGTGCTTTATATCCGTCAGGGATTGGAGTTGGAAGACTGGAGGCAAGGACATGTGAGAATGTTGCAGGAGTTCAGGCGGCAGATGAAGTGGGCCTGGGACAGTCTTGTGGAGTCAGGAATCAAGGAGATGTGACAGCAGTCATAAAGATAGCAGAAATAGAATTGGCATCATGATAGTGGTGGGGAGGAAGCATTAAAGAACTAGAGGAAAGTTGTATGTTTCATTGGTGCTATACTGCATCCTGACTGGCTCATCTCCTCCCTGAGACCCTTCTGTAAGGGAGTGTCCAATTGCCTACAACTATCATGTTCCCAATTCTACTTTAGAAATCTGGCTAGAATAGAGCATGTACAAAGGTACAGATAGGAACTGGAAACAGAGAATCCAGGACAGATGAACCCCTCAGGACCAGTAATGAGAAATACCAGGAGGGTAAGAGAAAGGTGGGGGGAGAAGACGGGTTCACAAAGATCTACATATAACCCCCTCCCTGGGGGAAAGACAACAGAAAAGTGGGTGAAGGGAGGCATTGGTCCGTGTAAGCTGTGAAAAATTAAAAATGATTTATAAATTATCAAGGGTTCGTGAGGGAGGGAGGGTAAAAAATGAGCCTATACCAAGGGCTCAAGTAGAAAGCAAATGTTTTGAAAATGATGATGGCAACAAATGTACAAATGTGCTTGACAAAATGGATGGATGTAAGGAGGGAGGGTAAAAAATGAGCCGATACCAAGGGCTCAAGTAGAAAGCAAATGTTTTGAAAATGATGATGGCAACAAATGTACAAATGTGCTTGACAAAATGAATGGATGTAAGGATTTTGATAAGAGTTGTACAATAAAAATGATTTTTAAAAAAAGATCGCAGAAATAGAAAGTTAAGTGACTTCGCAAGATGAAAGGTGGCCCGATAGTTTGGAATGGAGGCTCCTCCCTGTCCTCCAATATGTCCTCCACTTTTATAGTAACCAAACCCTTGAGTGATAACTTGGCCTGAGACTAAAGGTGTATTTTAAGCTCTCTGACAGATAGATGTGACTGCTTGGCCAGGTTCTGGCCAAGGGACTGTTGAGTGAAAGTAGCATATGCAACTTCCAGTAAAAGGCTTGGACCGGAATGTGAGTATGGTACCCTGTGCTGAAAGTGGAGAAACGTTCCCTGGGAACGGAGGAGCCCTGTGACTGGTCTCTAAGCACCCTGGAGTAGCCATAGGGCTGCCGAAGACAGCTGCAGTCGTCCTGTAGTAGCAGGTGGGCAGTGTTCCCTTACTCCAACATGTGGATGGCACCCTCCGCGCTGTGCAGTGCACATCTTGCACAACCACACGCACTGGGCTAGATCACTCAAGTGAGTGAGATGCCGGCAGGACAATATCTTGGGAACCTCTCTCTTTGTCTGTCTTTGCTCTTCCATACTTTATTTATTTACTTTTAAAAATCATTTTATTGGGGGCTCGTACAGCTCTTATAACATGGGACCTTCTCTTGATTTGTACGAACATATAATGACCACTGTTGTTTTGGATCTCGGTTACCGCATCTGAATCTATATTTCAAGTAATAGAAGCTTCAGAGGCCGGGACAGTGACTTAAGTTTTAGCGG
This sequence comes from Echinops telfairi, assembly GCF_000313985.2. NCBI lineage: Eukaryota > Metazoa > Chordata > Mammalia > Afrosoricida > Tenrecidae > Echinops > Echinops telfairi. Next base: position 11,906,986 of record NW_022111377.1, on the reverse strand, counting down.
GCCTTTGACCAAGTATAGGAAGTCAAAAGCAGCCATTGTGAGGTACCATCGAGTCGGTTCGAACTCAAAGAGACCTGGGGGCCATCTTCACCATTGTCTGAGCCCACTGTTGCAGCCCCTGTCTCCACTCATCTCCTTGAGGGTCTTCTTTCTCCCCGAGTGTCCTTCTTCAGGGGCGCTCCTGAAAACCTAATCAATGTCTTTGAGAAGTCTTGCCAGTGTCCCTTCTAAGGAGCATCTGGCTCTCCTTCCGAGACAGACTTGTGTAGTTTTCCTGGTAGGGAGTGGAAGTGGTCATCAACGAGAAAGATGTATGTGTGACCATTTGTCTAGTGACTGCTGTGCACAAGGTCTACAGCGAAAGCAACAGAAAAATAATGGTCCTGTTCTCAAGTAACTTATTAACCTCTCGTGAGGAAAAGCACATTTACATTTACTGATGGTTGTAGAGAGTATCTTCCCCAAGGAATTTTTAATCAAATGAGGAAACATATTTATTCCAATAATTTTAATACACCGGAGTACACTGCACCGGGCGTAACCATCTAGTCAGAACATTTGCATCAGTGACGTTGATAAAAGCAGTGAAGGAGTGAGTCCCGGCGCCTCTCCTGAAAGGAAGCAGAATATTTTGAGCTAGCCTCGCGCTTCCAAATCATAGACTTTTTCAATTTTCCCTTAAGATCTTCTTGAGTTACGGAGCCAGGGCTGATTTTTTATTGCTGTGTCCTTGGACAGCTGACTTTCTGCAGCACATAGGCAGTTTGTCTAGTCTGGTTGGTTTTTTATAACTTAAGAAAAAGAAAAATCCATTTTTTTATTTGCACAAGAAAATGAAAACACACTTGCCCTCCGAGGAGCAGAACATTTCATTTATTTTACAATGCTTGCTAAGAATTATTCCAGAAGACCTGTATTTATGGACAGCTTCTAAATAGGACTTTTAAAATACTTGCACTGGTTTGGTCGTTTTCTTCTTTAGAAAGTATCTATCTGATGATACTCTATAAAAGAAAAGGAAGTTAAAATAATGCATGTGGACCATTTATGGGTGAGGACCAACCCCCAATTCTACAAATACATTTCTCAGTATTAGGACCACTCTCATTGTGTGGAAGCGATTTATTATTAAAAAGCTACTCACTCACCCAGTACCATTGAGTTGATTCTGACTCAAAGCCATCCTACGTCGAGTTTCTGAGAGTGTAAATCAGATTCAGATAGGTGTAACTTTCCCTTGAAGCAGGTGGTACGTTTGAACTGCAGCCCCAGGCCTCACCCACAGTAGCTCCAGGGCTCCTTATTAAAGCCGATGATGACTATTTATTGGTAAGTGGTTTGCTGAAAATGGGGCAAGTGTGGGCAATAAAACAAATTCTATCTTCTCAAGCAGGCTAGTGTTTAAAATGAAATACACAAGGACATATACTGAATAGCCAATACTTACCCACTCATGTTGAGGCAGCTCTGCCTCATAGTGACCCCCAGGCTGAAAGAGGCATTTCCCAGCCCTGCACCATTGGTTTGCTCAAGTCCGTGGTTGGGGCTCATCTGCCAGCACGGTATCAGACAATATTCTGTGGGCCCTGGGTTTTCCATTGGCTAATTTTCTAACATAGCTTGTCAGACCTTTCTTTTCTAATTTTAGTCTGGAAGCGCCATTGAAACCTGTCCACGATGGGTGACCCCACCAATGTTTGGAATACCTGCGGCATAGGTTCCAGCATCATAACAGCACACAAGGTATCACAGTGTACCATACTGACAGCTGGGTGGTGGTGGAAATAACCAGTGCAGAGTGCTAGTGGAAGACCTAGAGAGGTGCATATGTGGGGCCCAAAGAAAGACCTTCAGCTGGGATGCAGTTCAGAAAGCTTCATGAGAACAATGAACTTCAAAGTGGTGGTAACATTTCCACATGCACAATAGGAAATGACTGCCAGCTTGGGACATGTTTGTGAAGCTCAGTGCAAAGCAACTAAAGTGGAGGCAAGAAACATGTAAGAGAGAAGCAAGCAGCACATGATGGACCATGTAACAAGATGCAAAGCTAGATAATTAGGTTCAAATCACAGTATGTGAATCCTTGGCACCCCGAGAGACATGGGTCTTTATGTGACCAGCAGATAAAAGCCATCAAAGGGCTTTGAGTGCAGTGGTGACCAATCCACCTTTGCTTTTCATCAGCATAGCAGAGACCAATTAGGTAGTGGCTGCTTTGTTCTAAGAGCAGAATCCTGAGAGCCCAAAGGCAGGGAACGTGAGGGAAAGGTAAACGCCAGTAGCATTTGAGACACTGTTCAGAAAGAAGCTTAAGAGTAGGCAGAAATGGAATTTTAAAGGTGCACAGGAAGACAATCCACAGAATTTTTAAGCATATTTCAAATAAGACTTTACCATCTCACAGAAAAGGAAAAAAAGAAGTCATTGTTTTTATGTTGCCCCAAGACACATGCAGTATTGGAATCCCACGTCTCGGTATCTGAAAAATCTCTCCTCCTGTGCTTTGACCTTGCAGCCATCATTGGTTTCTCATTTTCTCTCCTGCCCACACTTTTTGATTTTACCTTCAAAATGTATGCAGAATTCACACATTTCAGGCCTTGGTGGCTGATGTCATTCTGGGCACCATTTTCTTAGGTTTGTATTAACCCAGTCGTCTCGAAACCAAACCCAAACCCATTTCCACAAAGCCCATTCTAACTCCTAATACCCGAGGGCAGAACAGAATTGTCCCAATCGGTTCCCAAGGTTGTAAAGCTCTAGGGAAGCAGACCACTACACCTTTCTTGCCAGAAGGGTCTGGTGGACTTGAGCTGCTGACTTTTGGCTGTCAGTGGAGTGCTTAAGCCACTGTGCCACCAGTGCTGCTCTTTGTCTCCTATCTAGCCAGCTTCCCCAATTTACATCTGACCTCCTTATAAACCACAGCCCTCAAAGCCATCTTGTGAAAACGGGACTTGCTGGCTACCAGTTACTATAGAGTTGACTTGAACTCCTGATGACCCTGGCATGTGTGTCAGTGAACTGCTACCATAGGATTTTTAATGGAGTTCCAAGTTTCATCTGTAGATCCCTAGGATTACCTGCTCAGGTGGCTCTGGGTCGACCCTCCGAGCCTCGGGTGAGTAGTTGAGCATTTGCCTGTTTTGAAGCCTGTAGGGACTCTTCAAATGAAATGAAAATGATATCATTCTTATTCTAAAAACGTTAGAGTAATCTCCACCTTGCTCCAAGTCAGTGGTTCTCAACCTGTGGGTCACGACCCCTTTGGAGGTCAAATGTCCCTTTCACAGGGGTTGCCCAATTCATAACAGTAGCCAAGTGACTGTTATGAAGTAGCAATGAAAATAATTTTGTGGTTGGGGGGTCACCACCACATGAGGAGCTGTATTAAAGGGTCACGGCATTAGGGAGATTGAGAACCACTGCTCTAAGTAATCAGCCAAGGTTCTAACTGTACCCCTCAAGTTCAACATAATCTACTGCTTCTCCTCAACCATGTCAACCAACTTCTACCTCAATGTCCTTTGCTACTTTTCATTAGCTGGATGCCTTGCTCTTCTGGAAATTCTAATGATGCCCTTGCCTTAGGGCCATTGCATTAGCTGTCATCTCTGCTTCGAAGGCTCTTTCCTTGAGATGGTTGCTCAAATATCACTTCATCAAAGAGACTTTCCTCTTCCCACTACTACATTCGATAGTCACCTTTCTCCACTTTATTTTTCTCCAGGACATTTAACAAAAACCCATTATCTATAGTGTTTGTCTCTTTCCCTATATAGAACATAAACTCAATGAGGGCAGGCATATTGATCTCCACACCCGCCCCCTTTCATTGCTGCATTCCCAATACCTGGAACAACTCAGCCCATTTAAAGTACTAAAATGTTTACTCAATGAAAGAATGATATAAAGAATTGCATTAGCAACTAACTAAATATCATAAGTATATGCTAAATATGAATATCAAATGTGCAAAGAGCAATTCTCTAGTATTGACTAATGTTATTTTTAGGACAGTTTGCTACTTCATTCTAACAAAAGTGAGAACTTTGAGATGTGGGGGACGCATTAACAAGTGATCTTGGAATAATTTTTTCAAATAGCTCTAAGCCACAAGGTTTATTAATTTACTATGTATATCTTTATATAACAGCATGGCTTTGCACACACAAAGATAAAGGTTCTTGCCCTGAAGGGACCTACTCACTCGCTCATTGCCAGAGAGTAGATGTCAGTTTGTGGTGATGCTATAGGACAGGTTAGAACTGTTGTGTGGATTTCCAAGAGTGTAATTATAGGAGTAGAAAGCCCGCATCTTTATCTCGATGGTCCGCTGGGGGTTTCAAACTTCAGACCTTAGGTTAGCAACCCAACTAGTAACCACTATGCCAGCAGGGCTCCTTGAACACCCTAGAGAGGCATCAAGATCGAAGACATTGAAATGCTCTCAGGAGGATAGCAATGTGGTATTGAATAAAGTAATTTTATTTTCCAGGAAAACATGAGATAATTGACTTTATGAATAAACACTGCAATCATTGTGTGCAGACTTTGTATCTCCTTAGGCTGAAAGATGAAAAGACTTACTCCAAGTGCCAAGAAATATATAGTTCTGTTATAAGACTGTGTTGGAAAGTAGAATTACAGCTGCCCGGGGCTTATTTGAATTTAAAATGAAGGGGATTCAGGAGGAAAACAGTGCAGAGTTAATATCATCAATGTTGTGATCCTTTTTAAGACTCCAGATTTTTTGATAACATAAAAATAGGCTTGAAGTAGCAGCATTGGACAGAATCCAGACTCTGCTACAGTCTGAGAGGAGGAATTCTTCCATGCGGTGAATAGATCTAGGCATGATACAAACAAACCGTCGTCGTCTGTTTATTATAGTTCATGGTCTGGTCATGTCCTCTGCCAAAGCTTTTCTGGGAAGCTGTAAGGAGAAAATGATTTGCTGGCCCAACTTCTGACTTGACTTCATTCCTCTCTGTGGGGGATCACTTTACATTTCCTAATTGCAAGGACAGCTTGTGTGGCTGGCAATTGTTTGAATGAGAAATGGACTTTAATGAACCGCAGTTTCTTGTGCTCAGCTGGAATTTAAGTAGTCATAGACTAAATTAACAGCTCTGGTCAAAGCGAAGAAGATAGCTGTGTCAGAGAAAGAAAGGTACGGATTTATTTTGCGGTCTACTCTATCAGGATCGTGCTCTTCAAAAGTGAGGTTTTAGTACTTCATACTTTTGAGTTATGTTACTTTTTTAAAAAAAAGGTACCTAAAGACTCCTCCAAGAGAAATTCGATAAACCTCAGATGTCAAGACAGGGAGAGGCACCTGACTGAAAGTCATTCATTATTAATGAGATCATAATTTATATTCATCCTGTGATTACAGTAGATAGTTTTCTTCACAGCGGCCAAATGTAATAGGTCATTACCATGATTACTTTTTAACAGTGAAAGACACACACACACACACACACACACACACACACACAGGTTAAGCCGTATGGGCTAACAGAATAAGAATTGTAATTATATTCCTTAACCTCTAATTTAACCAGTGGTACAGCTCCTGCTTCTTCTGTCTGCTTCCCAAACATTTCTCCAGGCGTTTGGGAAGCACATTTTATGAAGCATTATGTAAATGAAGATGATTAGTATTACATTTGTTTTGTTCATTCTTAGTTCATTACTTCTAAGGAATTGAACTTGCCCAATACTTTCCCAGAAAACTGCTAATGATGTGTTTCAAGTATGTTCCCCCACATTCATCATTTTGACAAATGGGTTTAGATGAATATCCTCCATAGTTTGGAGGCCTGGTGGCACTTTCAGGTTAGTGTTGAACTGCTAACCAGAAACTTAGCCTTGCAAATACCACTCATCCTAAGGGTAGCTGCTCTTGTCAAAATGGGCATCCAGTCGTGGATGCCCCATAGAGACCACTCTGAACCCACTCAATGGCAGTGGGTGCTACCTAGAAACTCACTGATCGGGAGTTGATTCCAACCCGTGGCAACCCTATAGCACAGAGTAGGGCTGCCCTTTGGGGTTTCTGAGACTTTGGTTACTAGGGGTACTAGATAGGTTAGTCTATTTTACAACTGTGTCGTGATTTTGCAACAGAAGAGGGAGACATGATGGTGTGAGTATTGAATGAAGTACCTTTCCAAAGACTTTGATAAAACGACACGAAGCAAAAATCTAGTGAGAAAAATCACATCATAAAAATTCTAAGCTCCTCTCTTGTAGTGACAATCTGCATGTTAGTTCCAAGGATAACACTATGGTGGAGTGATATTTTTTAATATGGATCTTCTACCCAATTTCTCTCAAACTCCCACCAAATGATTGAGCAGGACTATTCAAATAGGCATGAGTAACCATAATAGAGGGGATGGGTCACTTTTGTTATCACCTACCTAACACCCCACCCACCTACTGGCTATAAAGAACAGCAGGAGAGAGAGCCCAAGGCCTTTGGAAGAGCGAGTTCTAAAACACTGAATTGGCAGAGGCCAAGTCTAGCACACCAGAAACTGCGGCTCAGAGACTATGGGACAGAGCAAGAGGAGCAGCACCGAGACTATGGGAAGGTGAGACAAAGCAATAGGCTGACTTCTTGGCCCAGAGAGGCAGAAGTCAAGGGGCTACGTGGTAGAGAGGCTGAGGACCAGAGAGAGACTTGGTTGCTGGCTCAGGAGAGGTGGTACTTTGGCCCACTGACTGTATCCTTGCTGTTCACTGACCTTTCCTTGTGGTCATCTGTTAACCTCTTTAATTAAAAAACAAACAAACAAAACCTCACTGCCATTGAGTCAGTGCCAACTCATAGTGACCCTGTGAGGACAAGTTAGGACCGCCGTCCAGGTGGGTTTCCAAGACTGTCACGCTTAACAGAGGTAGAAAGCCACTTCTTTCTCCCAAGGAGTGACTGGTGGTTCTGAATTGCTAAACTTGCAGTTAGCAGGCCTGGTAGTAACTACTATACCACCAGGGCTCCTTATAAATCCCCATACTTGTGGCTATCATCTGAAAGTTCTAGGTGGCCAATCCAGTAAACTCAGCATAGAGGTAGAGTAGCGTGGGAGGAACAGTTGGCCTCTGAGTAGGCCAAGAGGCATGGAGCTTGGAAGCATGTCTGACCCCTGCCTTTTGGCAGCAGGGGAGCCAGAGGAGGTCAGACATGCCCCCCACCCCATGATGTTTATTGCAACAAATAAAAGTATATTAAATATAATTATCTCTTGTGTCTAGGAGATTCTACCCTCCACAATTTGCTTAGGAATTTCCCAGTTTTCTCTCAACAGCTGGAAAGCTGTTATGGAGGCATGGAATTGCCTTATTTTATAGGATTCTTGAGTAAAGGTCAAAGACCAGTAGGAAGAATTACAAGAAGAAACAATTCTTTGACATTTTCTTGAATGTTGAATGTTGAATGTTTCACAGCGACAAATGTCATCCATCTAGTAGCATGTCCCTGTTCACTCTGACTTTCTTCCTTTCAGAAGAGGAGTCTATTTCTTGACCTCCTTACATCAGGACTGGGCTTATGGCTTGCTCTAACCAAAACAGTGTGGCAGAAGTGATATTATGTGAGTTTGGGATCTTAGGATTTGAGAAGTTTGTCCGCTTTGCCTTCATTCCTTTGAACATAGTTTCGGATCATTTGATCAAGCCCGTCTAGTGTAGCTGAGGATGAGAAGCCATGTGGTAGAAAACCACAGTTCTTGACCCCCCATCTACCACCAGCTGCTAGCCACGTGAGTAAGGCCACCAGGGACCAGCCAGCCCAGGCAGTTCTCCAGTTGAAAGCAACCACATTATTGAGTCCAGACCAAACTAGTGAAGGAATTGACTAGCAAATTCATAGAAATAAATATAATTATATTAAGTTATATTAAGACATTAATTTAGGGTGTGGTTCATTATTTATAGAAAGAAGATATGGAGATAATGAACTTTCTTGTAATTAAAGATTCCCACAACTATTGTAGAACACCATTGTGTGGTAATGATTTCACTATCAGTGATAATAGTCAAATGGAGATCATAAGGTAGAATATTGTAAAGAAGGTTTAAATATTGGGAGAGATGGACAGATGTTCTTTTTGAAAAAAATTTATTGGCATCTACTTCACGTCATACAATTTAATTATTCAAACATATTAAGAATATTTGTGCAATCATCACTACAATGAACCTTGGGCATTTTCTTCTCTTTCTCATTGTTGTTAACTGCCCATTATCTTCCATCCTTGTCTGCCATTCCCCTAGGCAATGATCAATTCAATTACTGTCTATAGATCTACTTATCCCAGATTTCCTATAAAGAAAATCATGCAAAACAGAAACAGAAAGCAAACAAGCAAACAACACCCAATAAAAATGACAACAACACAAAAAGACAACCGGAAAGATAGAGAAAATATTTAAAACTGAAACAACTTTAAAATGAGTTAAAAGGGAAATCAAATGATAAGGTATTGCATTTTAACCTAGCGGTATTTGCAATAACTGACCTTACAATGCTCTCTCATAGAAAGACTATTTATATCCTTGGACTGTGGTCACAGGGGAGTCACCAGAGGGTTAATCCATTTGGGGACCCTACAAATCGATTTTGGGCTTCCACTGTCCTTCATAGCCTTCTGAAAACCATGTGTTCACAATGTAAACTCTGATAACATTCCTTCCTTTGGATTTGGATTATATTCTTCACAGTCCTTGGATTGCAGAAGCTGGTGTGCTTCTTCCATGTGGACTTAGTTGAAGTCTCATTTAGATGCCTACTTGTCTGAAGACAAGAGTTTAAGATGCCACACCCTGTTCATTCTGATAGCCAGACACAACTGGGTTTCTTTACCACACTTAGCTATAGCACTCATATCCTTAGAAATCTCCTTAGGAAATCCTTAGAAATAAGAACTAATTGTTATTAGATTTGGAACTAGAATTAATTGTGAACCCCAAATTCATTTATATATCTAGAGTTTATATATGTCCCTGGTTCACTTTAGAAACATCATTACCATTTTATTATAGAGAACATTACCAATTGTGTTAGTCTGGGTAGACTAGAGAAACAAATCCATGGACAACACA
>NW_022111377.1:11882379-11897374 GCF_000313985.2 Echinops telfairi | reverse complement strand
GTAATTCTACTGATGGTGTCATTAATTTGACCAATAAAATAGAATTTAAGACACTGTTGAGAAAAGGAAATTATACAAGTACAGGCCAGCTTCAAATTGCAATACCTGAATTGTTGACTTGCACAGATTAAACTCTTAAGTGACTAGACACTATTTACACATACAATGGGAGTTGTGACAGCGCAAAACTTTGACTAGTGGGTTCTCGCCATGGTGATTAACTACTCAGCTTCTACATGAACACGTCAAGTGTAAGCACCATCCAACTGGGGACATGTTGAGTTGTCAGCATGTTCTTCCATTCCCAATATTGAGACAAAACTTTCATCCCGATAACTTTCATAATATACTCCTGTTTGTTTTCTGAAACCTCATAGAATAAGTCTGATTCTTCCATGTTGTAGCCCATCAATTATTTGCAGACAGGTACTTTCGGGTTAAAGATAACCACTTTCTTGAAAGATTCTCTAGGATAGGATTTTTAGACACTTGGGCATTGTACTTCCTTGAACATTGTTAAGGTTGTTGTTGTTTTCATCTTAAATTCTGATTCCCAGGATTGAAAACTATAGCCTATGTATGTTCTGATCAGTGGCTCATAGGGTGAGAGTACTTTCTCTGTATCTTTATTAACTTGTCATTTGCTTGCATTTGCCTTTTTAGTAGTCCTGTGAAACTGGCGCGTTGAGGTCTAAACATAAGCTGCTTTGATCTTTCTAGTAATTGTTACCAACTGTGCTGCTGGGGCTCTGGGTCAGTCCCCTTGATGACATTTTATATTGATTTCATCGTTTTCTGCCCTTTTTAGTTGTGGCAACAATTGTTTGTTAGTATACTTCTTTCCATTTTAAACCCCAATCTAGTATTCTCTTCTAAAGTTTCCTTTCATGGGGCAGACTCAGCTTCCAGCAATTATGGAGGCCATGGGAAATGGCTTGTTAATCTGTCAGTGTGGAGAGCGGAGAGTGAAGAATAAAATACATTTTCTAGTGTGGTTGTCAGGAGAGAACTCTTTGTCCCCTTTTTGTCATTTCCCTATATGAACAACCTTACTTTGGGGAGATTTCTGTCCCCTTTCTGTCAGTCAAAAATCACTGATCTAAATAATTGCCCATAAATTCAGCTTGGGTAGATGAAGTCCCTGCTGGGTCCCCTAGTCATTGGCCACCTCTCCTGAAGCATACCTGCATTTCTGTCCACAGTGAGGAATTTCGGGTGTCGAACATTGTATCAGTCTTAATTTCTTTGGTGCATATTCTTTTACCTTAAATGGAAGAGTTTCCAGCAAGCATGAAAGTCCCAGTCTCATCATTTATTTCTCTTAGCCTCAGACTATACCTTTAAGAAAGCCTCCTTATAGTAGAAGGAGGGCAAGTGGGGTCATGATTATGCAATGGCTGCAATCTGCAAGGTCAGCAGTTGAAAGCCATCACCTGCTCCTTGGGAGAAAGATGAGGCTTTCTGCTCCTGTAAAGTTAACCCTATAACTTGGGAACCCACCAGGGCAGTTCTAACCTCTCCTATAGGGTTGCCTTGAGTTAGAATCAACTCGATGGCAGCGAGTTTGTTTTGACTCTTTGTTTACTTGTGCTAGAGGAGTTGTTGGCATGTTATGACATATGGTATTGGACCTATCTGCTGCAAAAGTATGAAAAGGCAAATGTATCACTTTGAGGACAAAGGTTCAACTAATCCAAACCATGGTGTTTTCAATCATCTCATATTGATGTGAAAGCTGGACGGTAAACAAGGAAGGTCAAAGAAGACCTGATGCCTTTGAATGATGGCATTGACGAAGAATAGAAAGTATCTTGGACTGACAGAAAAAAGAACAACAAGGAAATCTGTCCTCGAAAGAGTACATCCAGAATGAGTGATGATGGTTAGAGTTGGAATCATATCCTTTAGGAATAGGAAGGATCACTTCCTGAAAAGAACATCGTTCTTGGGAAAGTAAAGGATCCGCAAAACAGAGGAAGCCCCACAAAGAGATGGATGGACACAGTGGCTGTGTGATAGTCTGGGTACTTGAGAGAAACAAATTCACAGAAACTCATGTATAAGAGAGTGTTTTATATAAAGGTTAAGTGCACATCAGGAAAACATCCCAACCCAGTGCTGCCCAAGCCCACAAGTCCAACATTAACCCATTAGCCCATATGTCCAACACCAATCCACAAAGTCCTCCTCCATCTCACAAAACACACACAAAGATGCCGACTGCAGGAGGAAAGCCGGTCAGTGAATGTGTAAGCATCTCAGCACTGGCAGGGGTTTCCACATGGCTGCTCCAGCACCCAGGGCAGTTTCAGGGTAGGTCCATGTGGCTTCTCCTTGGGGATGTCTTGCAGGAAGTCAGCCTTGCAAGCTGAAGCAGGGAACTGCTAAGGCAACTGCAGTCTGGTCCGACCATCAGAAAGCAAGAGACCCGAGAACTAGAAAGGCGAGGCTCATCAAGCCATTTATCCCTCTGCCCTTCAATGAACCCCACATGTGTTTATTGACCAGGTTGGCACAATAAACTAACTTCCTCAGGCTGCAACAATGGGATCAAAAGGCAGAGGTTGTACGAATGGTACAAGAGAGGGGGTGTTTTGTTCTTTTGGACATAGTCACCAGGAATCAAGATCAGTTCATAACAACAATGACGACAAGCCTATGTGGCCCAGTAAATGAGATTGCAGTGTGTTATGTTGGGTTGCTGGCTGGTGTGTTGTGTTAAGTTGGGTTCTTTAGAGAAGCATGTATGTGTATGTATACACAAAGATATTTATATCAAGAAATGGTTTACACCATTGTAGAAATAGGTAAGTCCTGTCTGGTTCAAATCCACAGCTCAGATGAAAGCTGGAGATCAGGAAGAAGGAGAATGAAGCAGGAGGGCCATCCGCTGGAGGATGCTTCCTCTACTGTTCTGCTCAAGGTCTTGCTTCTAGAGGATGATAACTACAGTCTATCAAAATAAGCTGTTTTCTCTCCCTAGGGCCATTTTACAGCTTTCCTTATTAAAGACCATCCATATGTCTGACGAGAAGGTCAGGCATCTCATGCCAAGAACCACTTGAGTCCCACTTGGTAAAATTTAGTATCATTCTCCACCAAAAAGCCTGTACTGTTTTATAACCAGGGTTGTCATTTGGCTGCACATATCATATTGCCTATTCATTTTCACCTTGCAGCCAATTAAAACACTCTGTCCTAATGCAAGTATATGAAATGGACAGGCATTTAAAGAAAACATTTCATGTAGTTGCTTTTTTTTCCTGAAAAAGACGTGTAAGATTCCAATGGGCTAAGCGTCCAGATTCAAATTACTCGTATGTGAAGAAAAGTATGAATGTGGGGGAAAATCTGGTGAGTTGAAGAGTGGGGGATAAGAAGAAAGCAGGAGAGATAGAGGGTCTATTAGGAAAAGATTTAGCTCTCAAGCAGAAGCAGAACATTTTAACACACACAACAAACAAACAAAAGCCACAAAAAACCTAAAGCCATCGCCAGCCAGTCAATTCTAACTCTTGGGAACTTAATGGCACAGAGTAGAACTGGCTCATAGGGTTTCCACGCAGGGGTTTGAATAAATGCATTGTGGTTCGATCCCATTCTGATAATTTTCCTTCCTACCCCAGATATGCTGAATTGGAATCGACAGGATATCTGCTGTGGGAATGAACATTGTCAGCAGAGGGTAGAATGAGTAGGAACTGGTTCACTGGTCCAAAGTCCTATTTCAAAGGAGGAATATCTTTCAGAAGCAGACTACCATACTGTTTTCCCGAGGGGCAGATGGGTCCGTTGGAACTCCTGACCTTTTGGTTAGCAGTTGTGACCTACGACTACAGCCAAGAAGTTGATTCTGACTCATGGTGACCTTATAGAACAGAACACAACTGCTCCTTGGGGTTCCAAAGACTGTAAATCCTTATGGGAACAGACAATCTTATCTTTCTCCTCAGGAGGCTGGTAGGTTTGAATCACCAGTGTTGTGGATACCAGCTCATTGCTCCTTCACCCTCATATACTCAAACCCAAACCAAAGCAAATCAATCAATAAATAAATCCACTGACCTCCATTTGATTCCAGTATATAGGTATTTGCTGGAGCCTGTTGATGTTGTGCTTATGCCTTGGGCTGCTACCCACATGGTCTGCAGTTTGAAACTACCAAGCACTCTGGGAGAAAGATGGGGGTTTCTACTCCCGTAAGAGTTACAGTCTCCGAAACTCACCTAGACAGTTCTACTTTGTCCTATAGGGTCACGATTAGCCAGCATCGACTTGAAAGCAGTGAGGGTTTCTGGGGGGTTTTGTTTTTAATCACTGTTATTCTGGAGTCTTGGATCCAAGCTAAAGAATTTAGACTAGGGTGTTGACAGTAGTTTTGAGGAAGAATTCCATTAAGAAAGTGACATTCAAGGATAGGTTGATCAGCAGGATAGCTAGGAGGGAAGAGAGTTACGGGGTCATGACACATGGTAAGCACTGTTGGTTCAATGGTAGAATTCTCATCTTCTGTGCATGAAACTTGGTTTTGATTGGTGGTCACTGCACTTTTGGGTAGTACCAATAACTCTCAGAGGAGACTTGCATGTTACTACTGTATGTCAGTGGAGATTTACATGTTGCTCTGATGGTGAATTTCATGGTGTGTTAGACTGGGTAAACCAGAGAAACAAATCCAGAGACACTCTTATAGTGTGTAAGAGTCTTATATACAAGAGTAATTGTGTATCAAGAAAACATCCTGGCCTAGTCCAGATCAATCCATAAGTTCAGTATTAGCCCATATTTCCTATACTAGTCCATAAATTCTTCTACAGACTCCCGCAGCACAGGCATTGATGCCGAAAGCAGGAAGATCGCAGGCCAGTGGGTAAAAATCTTGTGGAAGCATCTCAGCACTGGCAAGGTTCTCCGTGTGGCTTCTCCAGCTCCAGGGCTCTGGCTGCCATAGCATAGCTATAGGTGGCTTGTCAACAGAATGTGAAGCAGAGAGCATGTATGCTGCCTCCTGGGAAGACAGGAGTTCCCAGAATCCTTAGGAGAAGGCCATGCCCACAAAGAGGCATCATTGGCTAAGACTTGATTGACAGGCTAGACTACCATTTCACTCAAGTTGACAGGAGATTATGCAACTGCCACACATAAGATCTTCCAGACTGAGAAAGATAGGAATAAAGGTCTGGCTATCTATTCCCCAAAGGTATCCAGTAAAAACCACATGGCTCACAATGGTCTGAACCTGAATTGACCATGGAGATAGGGTAATATCAAGCAGTATTCATTTTTACTGTGCACAGAGTCACCTTGATCCTGAGCTCTCTGGGTGGCAGCTAACAACAACAATAACTATGTGCATCGTGGTAGAAATGAAGCAGTAAGACATTCAAGAGAGACCGAGAAAGAAAAAAGACACTTAACAAAATCTAAAGTATGGAAATCTTCACAGGGATGCTATTTGACCCATACTTGTATTTCACTAAATAAATAAGAAGAAGGAGAAGGAGGAGAAGAACAGAAACACTGGCAGCAGTCGGGCTCTCAAAGAGCTTTCTTATAGGTTTCTCTTCAGAAGCTCTTCTGGGGTGTATTTAAAATTGCACAAAGAAACATTTCTGAATGTTCTCTTTAGACACCTCTGGCTTCCTCAAGAGGAGCCTGAGTGAAGCAAGTGGGTGTCAAATGACTGTTAAATTAAAGGTTGGCAGTTCAAATCCATGCAGTGCTCTGCAGAAGACAGGCGTGGTGCTCTGCTTCAGTGCGATTCTATTGTCATTCATTGCCGCCGAGTCCATTGTGATCTGTGGCAAGACTTTGTGTGCAGTGTAGAACTGCACTCTGTAGAAAAGATCTGTCCCAGTTTTAGAGATGTTAACATGCAAGAAGGTGCATCTTAAAATTGATGTTGTATGCTTTTGCACAACTTTTGGTAATTAAACAAACAAACAAACAAAAAGACACCTCCCAAACACTAAATTCACTACCATTGAGTATATTGCAAATCCTAGCAACTCTGCAAGACAGAACAGAACTGCCTCTTTGGGGTTTTGAGACTGTAATTCTTTACATTCGTATAAAGCCCTGTATTTCTCCTACCAGAGAGGCTGATGGTTTTGAACTGCTGACATTGTGATTAGTAGCCCATAGTATGACTATGCCACTAGGGTTCTTGGGTTACAAAACAATAATGTCTATTTGCAAGTATATTAATATTTTGGTGTATTTTCATTAAGTATTTAAAACATTTTTATCTCTAAATTTGCAATCACATTGAACATATACTTTTGTACCTTTTCCCCCCACTTAATATGAGCTTTATTTTATATTTTTATTAAGACTGATAAATATTTAATAGATATTCAATGTTCCATTCTGTGGCTATGTAATAAC
Source organism: Echinops telfairi (assembly GCF_000313985.2). NCBI lineage: Eukaryota > Metazoa > Chordata > Mammalia > Afrosoricida > Tenrecidae > Echinops > Echinops telfairi. The sequence goes on along the minus strand of NW_022111377.1, from coordinate 11,890,987 downwards.
CCACTTAATTATCTGGTTGAAAATGCAGCAAATGAAATTTATGAGCTGCAATTAGACTTTGTGAGAATTTTATATAAAGAAGTGTCAAATATCAATATTCTAGGCTTTCAATTTTAAGTGTTTTAAGTTATTAACAATCACTGAGATTTGTAACCTATGTTATCCATAGTAATCTTACAATACAAGGAGACTCATACCTAGCTTGATCAAACAATATTGATAATTTGATGTATAGAATAGATTTTGCTATGAAAGAACGTTTTTGTTTTTTTAATGCCTCCTAAAAGTGTTAAGAAAATCTCAAAGAAAGAAAAAGGTTTAAAAGCGGAATCAAAAGTTCAGGTCATCCTACCTTCTCATAGGGAAGGCTAGTAAAACAAATAAGTGACATGATTTGAAAGCCAATAGCGTTCTGAGGCTATAGCCAAGAATAATAGATAAAGAAAAAACAGAGAGAGAGAGAAAGAACAAGTTGTGCCTTATAAAAGAGTTCATAACCATAGCCAGAGAAAAGTAAAGTTGTTCTATTCCAGGACAATTATTTTCTTTGATGTTTTCTTCAAAATAAACCTCTGGGTTATTTAAATTCCGCCTTGGCCTAGACAGAGAGTATTACTTGCACAGTTAAGGATTACAGCTCCTAAAAAGATTTACGTATTTGAAAAGTACAACAGCAAGTACTGACAGCACAAAACAAAACAACACAACACAAAATCCCCTAACAGATGAAACAAGAAGTTAACCTTTCGTTGTTCCATATTCTGATGGAAGCAACTTCTGGGGACACCTGGAGCTATAGGATGGAGGGTTATCCTAGGTGTTGATTGTAAGAGATAAGAGATGAGTGCCAATTAAAGACACCTTTGTTTTTATTTTTATTTGGTGTCCTATAGATGTAGCAAAATGAAAACTGCAGTGACAGATAAAAAGAACAAGTGTTTTAGTTCCATTAGGTACTCATGGTCAAGGAAATACTTGTGCTTGGCAGCCACATGTTAAATAATTTTAAAATGATAGCACTGAACTTTATTTAAACAAAGCAGAAAGAAATAGAGGGAGAAATATAAATTTCTAAGCAAGTTTGCTGGCATTGCAATAATCTTGAATAAGAACATATAGCATGTGCTTGGATTAAAAAAATAAGCTACATACCCACAGAATGGGGGACATGTTTACAAATCATACAAAAGAGCTGGATTTTTTTTTAAAGCTATGTATTGAAATTTTTTTGACAAAAGAACCTTGGCGCCTTCAAAGTATTCTTTATTCCACTTAATACATTTGTCAAATCTGTGATTCCATTCTTGGAAACATTTTTCAAACTCATCTGTTTGAATAGCTGACAGCCCTCCCTTGTATTTTTCTTCACCTCTTCTACACTGTCAAATCACTGTCCTTTCATGCCCCTCTTCATTCGTGGAAACAAAAAGAAGTTGCATAGGATGAGGTCAGGTGAATCAGGTGCGTGGGGCGAGAGAGGCATGCTGGGGATTTTTTGCCCCTAACTTGCATACTTAGATGGCTATGTGAGCAGGTGCATTGTCATGATGGCAAAACCAGTTTACCGTCTGCCACAAATAAGGCCTTTAGAAGATTTAAAAACCTTTTTAAACGATTAAAACACAATCTTTTCAGAACCTCTAAATTGAAAGCTTGATTAACAGCCTGATATGGTAGAATGAACTCCAAGTCGACATTTTCATCCATTGGGGAAGTTGATGGACGTCAAGAATGAGGTTTGTCATCAATCAACATTTCACCTTTTCTGATACCAGAAAACCACCTTTTTTGAAACCAGAAAAACACTGGAGTTTTCCCCATAGCACTGTCCTTGTAAGCTGTGTTCAACACCACAACAGTTTCTGCAGCATTTTTCCCAAGCAGGAAACAAAATGCCATACCACATGCTGTTCTCTTAAATCAGTCATCACACACACAAAAAAGAGGTTTGAGTGAAACTACTTAATGAAAAAATTCACTGTGAGCAGAGAGAACTTTCCCAGGTGACACCACTGGGTGCACTAACTCAGAGAGAGTTGCTCAATGCTCGCCTAGTGAGAAATGTGCACAACAAAAGCTCTGCCCAGTGGAGCTTTTGTTTGTTTGTTTGGGTGGGTATTGCCCCTCATATATCTGATAAGGGACTTGTATTCAGATTATATAAAGAACTCTTACAACTCAACAACAAATAATAAGAAATAGACAGTTCTCCCAGGAAAACACACAGGCATCAGTTTTTGCAGGAAAAGAGGTTTTAGCATCATTAGTCCTCTCACTGTCCTTGAGTCAATTCCAACTCGTAGTGACCCACGTGCCAGGTGGAGCTGCTCTGTGAGTTTCTAAAAACAGTACTTTGTTATGGAAAATAGAAAGCCTCATCTTTCTGCCAGTAGGTAAATGTAGATCACAGCCTTAATGTGATACCACTTTACATTGACTAAGATGATTATTTCATAAAAAGGATAATAAGAAGTGTGTGTAAAGATGTGGAGAGCTTGGAATTCTTTCAACTGCTAGTGGGCTGTGGCACCTTTGGTCAAGAGTTTAGTGACTTCTGAATATCTTAAACATTGAGTTACTATATGATTCAGCATGTCTACTTCTAAGTATATACCCAAGAGAAATGAAAACACGTGTTCTCAGGCATAAAAGATGAGATTTACACAGAAATGTTTATAGTAACATTATTCTTAGCAGCAAAAACATGAAAACACAACCAAACCAAATGTTCATAATTGACAAATGGACAAAAAATATGTGGTATATTCATATAATGGAATATTACATTACCATATAAAGAAAATGAAATGCAGATATGTGCTACAAGATGGATACATATAAAAAAACATTATGTTAAGGGAAGGAAATCAGATGCTAAATGAAAAATAGTGTATAAATCCATTTACCAGTATGCATTATTCAGCGTAGCCAGTTCCATAGAAACAGAAAGTGTAAGAGTAGTGGCTGGCAGCAGTAGGCAGAAGAGAGAGTGGGCTTTCTTTGGAGGATGATCTTTAAAATGTCCTCAAACCAATGATACTCACACAACTGTGAAAGTGAAAAGACAGTTATGCTATATTAAATATATCCAAGTGAGGCTATTATAAAATTCATGACAATTAGATGTAGGTGACAAACAGAATATTTGTTTTTAAAATTTAATAGATCATTTTATTGGGAGCTCTTAAAGCTCTTATAACAATCCATACATCAATTGTATCAAGCACATTTGTACATATGTTGCCATCATCATTTCCAAAACATTTTCTTTCTACTTGAACCCTTGGTATCAGCTCCTCTTTTGTCACCTCCCTCATCCACCTTTTCACCCTCATGAAACCTTGATAATTTATAAATTATTTTTATATTTTACACTGTCCACTGTCTCCCTTCACCCACGTTTCTGTTGTTCATTCCCCTGGCAGGGGCTGTGAGGGTGGGGAGGGAGGAGTTTTGTACATTGATTTGTACATTGCGGTCCGTTCCCCCTTTCTCCCCTTCTCCTACCCTCCTGGTATCACTACTCTCATTATTGGTCCTCAGGGGTTTATCTGTCCTTCATTCACACAGAATTTCTAATGAAACTATGTGGAGTTAGGTTTCCAGGTTCATTTATTCATTTTTGGTCTTCTCTTAATATTACAAGTCTAACACTCCTTTTTTTTCCGGCGAGCTTGTCAAGAAAGTGAAATTGTTCTTTTATCTGACCAGACTATTCTTGACTTTTCTTTTATTCATTGTCACTGATTTTCTTACAAAGTTGGAAGGAGGTGGAACTTTTTGTTTAATTGAATGTGGAGTTAGAGGAAACATGTTTGCTATGTTGAAGTGTTCATTACTGCCTTTGCTTGCGTATTCTGATAATGTGAAAGTTTGCTTCGGTTTGTTTTCCATGATATAATAGTCAAGAGAAGGACCAGGCAGCAGTGCCGTGGTGAGTGAAGAAAAACCTCCACAATCCTGCCTTTTTACCAGATATTCTTTCACACACGACCCTGATTTTCTAGCTTATTTATACAGTTTTTATGCCACATAATTTCAATAGTGTGTTTGCTTCAGTTGAACACTTTTCCTTGTGTTGGCCTATGTTTTATTATCATTGTGACAGAAAGGAAAATGGCCTCCCCAGAAGGTCCATATCCGGTGCCCTATCACCTGTGAACATGCTGCCTTATTTGGCAAAAGGGGTGTGGAAAACTCTTGGATAAAGGGTCTTGAGTTAGGGCAGCCAATCCTAGTTTTCAAACTCGGCCTCTTGCAGTGGCAGTGATCTCTGTAAGAGAAAGGGACGAACCAGCCATTGGAAACCCCCTGGAGATCATTTTCCTCTGACTGACGTAGGGTGGCCATGAGAGGGTGTCAATGACAACTGGTTTGTACATTTTATAAGGCAAGAGAGACAGAGTAGAGGTGAGAATTGAAGCTTCTAACCCCTGGGAAAGACAAGGAGACAGATTCTCTTTTAGAACCTCCAGCAGGAACACAGCTCTCTGAACCTACTTGGTTTGAAATCTGGACCTCTGAGAAACCTGGAACTTCAATAGCTTAAAATCGCCCTAGTTCGTAGATATCAATGTGCAGAGTTCCTTGCTTTTGCTTTCTTGATGAGTTATCAAACGATGCTAAGTAATTGAAGCCCTGGAAGTTTCCACTTTTTCTCTTGAAGTTCACCTGCGTTCCAGCAGGTGGAAGTTCAGCAGCCATTGCCAGGGATGGCCATGAAGAGAGACTTGGAAACAAGAGCAGACAAGAGGGATTACCTTCCCAGCTATAGAAATCCCAAAGCTTACTAACATTCAGAGTTTACTGGGAAAACAAAATCATGAGACTAATGTTTCATTAAACTCATTAAACTCATGAGCAGATAAGCGGCGTTAGGCTACATGAGCTATATGCTCTGGAGACAGAGTACACATTGCCCAATTAAGCTTTGTTAATCTGACACCTATGTGGTGATGTGGATTATTGTTAATATGCTGCATGCTAATTAAGGAGAGTGGCAATTAGTCACACCAATGACTGTAATCAGTAGTATTTGCACAGAGCCATTTTAAAACACTTGTTTTTCTCTTTTGTGTTTCTGGGTCCTCCGGTATTTCTAAGAGGAATGAAAATCACCATTTGCTCTCATTCTAGGTAAATCATCACACAGACCCACTGGGAGATGCCAAGGTCCTGAGACCCACCTCCTCACCCAAGGGCTGACTTCTTTGTACTTTATTTTTGTGTTCTTGACTTCTCTCCAGGGTATTACCCATTCACTGTACCTAGTGTTCTGGGCTGTGTAATGTTGTGCCAACACGCTTTGGCTTACTCTCCCTTTGCCCAGGTGTATGGAGGTGGCAGTAAATGGAGAGACTAAAGACAAGAGAAGGCACATCGCAGAGTTTCTCTGAGGTTTAGTAGCATGCCAAAGGCAGAATATTGGGAACAGCCAATTTTGAGCACAAGCCTGAGAGGGTTCATTGTCTGCTCCGAAGTTCAAAACAATAATAAAAGATAAAATCAGACAGCTTTTTAAAATTGTTTCCATGGGAGAATTCTAAGTAATGTTATTATTGAAATAGTCCCTCTATAAAAAAATAATTTACTGCTGTGGTTTCCTGCAGATTTTTAAATATATATTTCAGATATTTATTTATTTCCTCACTCTTGTACCAGTTTGTTGTACTTTAGTGGTTTATGTGTTGCTGTGATTCTGTGAGTTTTCTACTTGTTTTTCAAAATACTGCAGGGTCGTACTTGGTGGATAGGTTGCAGTGAAGCTTCCAGACTAAACACACTAGGAAGAAAGATCAGGAACTCTATGTTTAATAATAATGGCCACTGAAAAACTTTTGAATAGGGCAGGACATAGTCTCTGAAGATGAGCCCTTTGGGTTGAAAGATGATCAAAATATAACCGTAGAAGGGCTGCCTCCTCAATGCAGACTCAATGATCTATCTGAAGCACAACACTGTAAGTGATAGGATAGTATCTATATGCCCCCAAGGAAGAGCAGTGAACAGGACTGCTACTCACTGGCATGCAAATATTAGAGACAAGAAGAATCCATAGTGACAAAACATTGCAATCTTGACTGTGGAGATTGCATGATAGAAGTTTACAGGATCAAAACTTATTCCTTAGAAGTGTTTTTGTTTCTTTGTTGTTCTGAACAGTATACGTAGTGACTATACAGGCAGATCTCGGGAGATATAATACACGAGAATCAAAACTACATTGGGGGGAAATAAATAAAGAAGATAAATAATAACATCAACCAGAAAAGGCGAGGAGTTGACTGTGGGACATACCATCCATTGTTTGCATGCAAGTTCAAGTTGCAGCTGAAGAAAACGAAGACAAATCCACAAGTGCCAAAGTACTGCCTTGAGAATAGCCCACCTGAATTTAGAGACCATCTCAAGAACAGACTTGACATATTGAACACTAATGACCCAAGACCAGCCGAGTTTGTGGGATGGCATCAAAATGTCATCTACAAAGAGGACAAAAGGGTCATTAAAAAAGGCGGGAAGAAAATCGGAAAAGACCAAAACTAATGTCAAAAAAGACTGAAACTTGCTCTTGAATACAGACTAGCTTAAAGACTACAGAAGACATGGTGACACAAAAGAACTAAAGATTCCAAAGGGTGGCTCTAGAAGAAGTTGTATAATGAAATGTGTCAGACGCTAGAAGACCCAAGGGAAAACATGTCCTGCATTTCTCAAAAGGACAGAACTGAAGAAAAACTTCAAGTTTCCTGATAGAGGGACACATACTGACTGATGCAGGAAGCCTCAAAAGAAGACGGAGGAAAACCACTGAGCCACTGCACAAGGAAGAATTGATTAATGTACGGCGATTTCAGGACAAATGTATGATCCAGAACTGATGGTATTAAAGGAAGAACTTCAAACTGCATGAAGACATTGAGTTAAAACAAGGCTCCAGGAATTGATGGACTACCAACTGAGTGCTTAAACACATGAATGCGATGTCTATGGCAAGGACTTTGGAAGCCAACTGACTGGAAGAGATCCACATTCATGCCAATGTCAAAGGAAGTTTATCCAGAAGAATGTGAACATTATAAGGCACTATCATTAATGGCACGTGCAAGTCAAATTTTGCTGAAGATCATTCAAGAACAATTATAGCCAGGCATTGACACGGAACTGCCAAAAACTCAAGACAAATTCAGAAGAAGAATGAGGGGTCGCCTTGCAGCTATCAGATAGATCTCGACTGCAGGCAGAGAATTCCAGAAGATGTTTTCCTGTGCTTTATTAACTGCAAAAAGGCATTTGACTGCGTAGCTCATGAAAAATGATGGATAACATTGCAAAGAGTGTAAATCCCAAAGCACTTAATTGGGTTCAGGTGGAGCTTGGTTGTAGACCAAGAGACAGTGGTTCAAACATGTAAGGGGATACTAAACCCCAAAACTAATCCCACAAAAAACCCCAAAACCAAATTAAACAGATTCCAAGTCTTAGCAACCTATGTAGAATTTCTATACAGGTTCTAAATACTTAGGGGAGCAGATAGACTTGCATTTCTCTCATGGAGGGGCTTGTGGGATTGAGCCACTGAGCTTTCAGTCAGCAGCCCAGTGCTTATTCCACAGGCTGGCCAAGGCTTCAGATCAGGAAAGCTGGGGCTGGCATTGTATCCTTTTACCATTTGCATGTGGTCTGTATGCTGAGCACATAATCGGAGAAGCTGAATTTTATGAAGAATAACATGACATCCGATTTGGAGGAAGCCTCTTAACAACTTGTTCTAGAGAAGTGACACGACTTGCTGAGATTGAAGAGGATTTGAAGCCTTCAGTCTAGATTGCCTATCAACATAAAGTACACAAACATTTTATAACTGTACCCATAAGGAACATGATGATAAATGAGGGCAATATTGAAGTTGTCAAGGATTTCATTTTATCTGAATCCACAATCAATGTCCATGGAATCAGCAGCCTAGTAACAAATGAACCATTGCTTTGGGCAAATATGCTGCTAAAGACATGCTTTAAAGTATTTAAATGCAAAGATGTCGTACTAACGTACATGGTATTTTCAAACACTTAATATGCACATGAAAGCCGAACAATGAAGAAGACTGAAGAAGAATATATGCTTTTGAATTGGTGCTGGTGAAGAAAGAAGGAATCTACTTTGGAGGAAGGATAGGCAGCATGTCCCTTAGAAACGAGGATGGAGAGACTTGGCTCCTGGGTTTTGGACATGTTGTCAGGAGGGGCAGGTATTTGGTGAAGGACATCAACTTTTGTAAACAGAGGGTCAACAAAAGAGAGGAGGCCTGTCCGTGAGATGAGTTGACAGAGTGGCTTCAACCTTGGGCTTCGCTGTAGCCATGAGGATGAGGATGGGGCAGGATGGGACAGTGCTTCTTTCATTGTCTATAGAGTTGTTAGTCCGAATCAACTCAATGGCGCCTAACAAAAACAGACGGGGAAACCTGTGAGAGCTGGAACTTGACAAGACTGCTTTGTTTTTCTGGGTCTTGCCAGTTTCCCGCATTTGACAGGGTTAAGGATTCTACTTTGTTTTAGTTTTGAGTTCTCGTTTTCTGACAGGTTTTTGCCTGGCATGGGTTCTG
>NW_022111377.1:11875030-11882058 GCF_000313985.2 Echinops telfairi | reverse complement strand
TTTTTAAGGCCACCCAGAATCTATAATAAGAACTGCAATGTTATTATTCATTACTGTGATGTTACAATTTGTGTATATATTTTCCCTTTTTGATCCAAATGAAAACATCAATCTAGTTTAAAAGTATTAATCTATTATTTTTCCTTTTTATGTAGTTATATTTCACTGATTTTAATGATAATGTCCTTCTGACATGATTTTATGTACAGAAAGTTAAATAAGAGGAAATCTCTGCTGTAATTTTAAATGGTGATGATTATTTTGTTCATTACATGGCTATCACTAAAAATGATTTCGTCTTACCCAAACCCACTGCCATCTCATTGATTTTGATTCATAATGCCCCCTATCTGGGGTTTCTGAGACTGTAAATCTTTCTCCAGAGGAGCAGCTAGTGGGTTTGAAGTTAGTAGTTAGTAGCTCAGCGCTTATCTGACAGTGCTTCCAGAGCCCCCATTTTTAAGTAGTTCCCAGGAGTAAAAGGAAGAAAGAGTCTTTTTTTAAATGATGGTAGAATAATTTGGAAATGGATAGTGGTGATGGTTGCACAACATGATGAATGTAATAATGTCATATAAAATGTTGAATTGGCAAATGTTTTATTATATATATTTCTACCACAATAAAACAATAAAAATAGTTTCATATATTTACCCAAATAATTTATCTCTTCTGGTGCTCTTTCTTCCTTGTTGACTTTCATTCAGGATCATTTCCCTTCACCCTGACAACTCTCCTGAGCATTTCTTAGCATGTAGACCACTGAAGACTCATGTCTTGTTTGTCTGAAAATGTCCTTATTTTACCAACAGTCATCTGAAGGATATAGATACTAGTACAGAAGGAATGTAGATGCACAATTTTTGTTAAAGATGTCATTCCATTGTCTTCTCACTTTCATTGTTCCTGAATAAAAGTTCGTTTCACAAACTCACTGTGGTTGTTTTGTCTCTGTGTCCTCTCTGATGTGGTTTTCAGTAGGTGGATTATGATATGTCTCGGTATGTTTTCTTTCCTCTTTCTTGAAGGATGTTTAGTGTCCCCTGAGATTCTTTTTTTTTTTTAAAGGGGAGAGCGCGAACGCAGTCCCCTGATATTCTTGAGTCGGTAGGCTTTACTTTGAAAAAGGCAAGAAAAGATTTTACAATAGTTATCTCATACAATATTTGCCCCTTTGTTATTGACTATTTTCACTCAGCATACTGTCCTCTGGGTTCATCAATGTCATGACGTGTTTCCCAGGTTCATTTTTATTCTTTTATGTTGTGTAATAAACACTGGTTGGACTTCTAACCTCAAAGTCAGTGGTTCAAATTCACCAGTCTTTCTGTGAGACAAAAAGTAAGCTGTCTGTTTTATTAAAGATTTACAGCGTACAAAACTCTATTGCTATGACTTGCTATAAGTGGTTTTTCGTTTGGTTGGTCTTAATATTCCCTTGTGTGTATATACCACAACCAAACTCACTTCCATTGAGTCAATTCTGATTCATTGGGAGTCTGTAGGACAGAATATAACTGGCCCTATGGGTTACCTAGACGGTAACTCATAGAAAGCCTCATCTCACTCTCATGGAGTTACTGGTGGCTTAAATTGCTGACTTTGTCGTTAGCATACGAAAGGTTTTTTGTTTGTTTTTAATCCATCCTTCCATTGATAAGCATGTCAGTTGTATTCATCTGTTTGCTATGGTGAATATGAACATGGGCGTGGCTATCTCTATTTGTGTTTCAACTCTTGTTTCTCTAACAGGTATACCACGTTGAGGGACCGATAGGTTCTGTGGCATTTCTACTCACCACTTCTTTAGGAAGCGCCGCACCGTTTTCACAGTGGTTGCAATATTTTAGAACCTCACCAGCAGTGTATGGGGGTTGGAGTCATGCGGCACCTTTGACAGCATTTGTTTTCTGTTTCCCTGAACCTTGATAATAATGTTGGGCTGAGATGATATCTTGTTTTCATTTGTATCTGTCAAGACTAATGATCTCAAGCGTTTCTTCATACATCCGTTGGCTGACTGAATGTCTCTTTTGGCAAGTCCTCCACCCTTTTTAAAGTTGGACTATTTGTTTTTCTGTTTGAGGTGTTGAAGTATTCTATAACCCTTAGAGATTAATTCCTTGTCCAGTATGTCATAGCCAACAAAAATGTTTTCTCCTTGTCTCTGAGTTCTCTTTTACTCTGGTGATGAATTCTTTTGATTCACATAAGTGTCCAATTTGTAGGAAGTCCCAGTCATCTGTTGGTCTTCTGTGTTTGTGTTTTTTTTTGTTGTTTTTTTTTGTGTGTATGCTATGTATTAGGCCCCATAAGTTTGTCTTCATTTTTTAAATTGATGATCTTTATAGGTTTTTGATCCAACTTGAGTTCATTTCTGTACATGGCATATGATAGAGGTGTTGATTCATTCGTACGCCAATGAGAATGTTCTTTAAGGCTGGAGTTGATCTGTTATTCCTAGTGGGGAATGAGTGAAATTCAAGACGGCTTCTTTTCTTACTTCCAGTTCACGTTTGGTATCAGTTATTTTGAAAATGAAGCCAAGACTTCAGAAACTAAGTCCCAAACGATTGCTCTCTGCTTTCCAGCCCTGGACCCAATGTCTCCAGCATTATCATTCAACTGCTTTATCAGCAAAACATTTTCACAGCTCCACAATACTGACAGTCCCTGTGCCCCCTCAGTGTTTTGCATTTCTTTACTCTCTTTTTGTTGGTTGGCAGCTCTTTCTGCTGCAGGTAAGTTCCATGAAGATAGACATTTCTTCTGATTGTTTATTATGGATCCTCAACATCTAGAATAATCTCTTCCCCATAAGACATGCTCAGTAATTGTTGAATGAGCACATAAAGAGAAATGTAAGCAGGGTCCTTGAGCACCCATGTTAAGGCTGAGACGAGAAGAAACAGAAGAATGAAATGCAGTTTTAGTGATCTATGAGAAAGAGATGCAGGAGAGTCTGGGGTCCTGAGACCCCCCAAAAAGTGTTTTTCAAGGAGCATAAAGTCATGAACCAGTGGAGATGAAGTTTGAGAAAGAAACATGGGATTTAGCAATGTGAGTCCCTGGTGACTTTCATGAGAGCAGTTCTAAGAGAGTGATGGGGAAAAAAAGCCAAACGAGGGAATTCAAACGAGCTTTGGAGGTGAGGAATGAAAGATAGCATGTATAGAAGAGGCTCTTTAAAGAGTTTTTCCGTAAAGAAGTGTAGTTAAATGGGATGGTTGTAGGAGATGGAGGTGGAATTTATAGAGCGTTTATTTTGGTTTTCAGAGGGAAGAATATCAGATTCATTTCACTCACTGTCATGGAGTTGATTCTGACTCGCAGTGATCCGATAGGACTGAGGTGAATTCCCCGTATAGGTTTCTAAGGATGTACATCTTTACTGGAGCAGAAAGTCTCATCTTTCTCCCATACAGCAGCTGGCGGATTCAAACCGCTGACCTTGTGGATAATAGCCCAACTTGTAACCCACTACATCACCAGGGCTTCTTATGATATTCATTTAGTAAAGGGGGGAAATAAGGATTCACGAGAGACACAGGAGGTTTCTTAGACCAATGTTCCTGAAAATGTTGGAAACCTGGAGTCAAACAATTGACATCAGGCTGATTCTGACTCATAGTAATCCTCTAGAGGGTTTCCAAGGCTGCAAATCTTTACAGGAACAGACAGCCTCATCTTTCTTCTGAGGAGAGGGCTGGTGGATTTGAACTGCCTGTCTTGCAGTTAGCAGTCTAATACTTACCCAATATCTCCACCGGGCTCCCTGAAGTGGTGGAAGGAGAGGGCATGCAGTGCACAAGTGAAGGGAGGGAGGAGCAAAGACAGTTCACTGGGGACAGAAAAGGGAGGGTGGCTAAAAGAGAACTTATACTGGCTGGGTAGATGTGGTAGGGGAAACTTGTAAGTATTTTCCTCTCATTATATTTACTCTCTTAATGCAATATGAAGCAACACTTTAAACTGAGAGTAACGATGAAGGGGGAGATGTTGTGCATTTGAAGAAGCAGGAGATGTTCTGACATATTCATTGAGAAGAACAAAAAATTGAACAAACTAGGACAGTGTTGTATGATTTCGTGGTTGGGTAAGGGTTGACCTCAGATTTGTAGATATAAATTTAAAGTGAGGTTGACAGCATATTTGTCTGTTTCCTACAGTCACATTGAGTAGTTCAAGTACAATTTTAAGAAGCAAGCAATTTTAAAAAGAAGAGAGTTGGACTTAGTTAAGGGTTCGGATTTTTCCAATCAAGTATAGCAAAGTGAATAGAGACCATGGGAGTCCAATGTACATGCAAGGGGGACGATGGTTTTAATGATTGGCTACAGGATTTAAGATGAGCAAGGAGAGAATTAAGGGACAGTGAAAAGGGGGTGGGATCAGCACTGTTGTATTGTTGGAGTCTAGGAGGGAGCTGGTGAGATAGAAAGTTATGGCTAAAGAACAGTATACTTGAAAATGGCTATAATGTAGGGGTTTCAGTTATTGGTAAGGAGAACTCTGGATATTATAGTGAAATGACAGAGGTAAGATGTGAGAAAAATTGAATAGAGGAGAGGGGTAACAGGGAAATGAGAGGTGAAAGAATAGTCTAAATCTAGTAACGAGCAGCAAAGAGGACACTTAACTTTTCCATAGACCAACTGGCGTTAGTGTTAGAGGTTGAATAAAACCAGCCATCCCTTGAAAGGACTGGAAGAGTTCTTGGGTAAGGGCATGTTTTGGATTGAGAGCAAGAAGGTGAACTGAATACAGTCAGTTCATGTGCAACACTTGTTTGAAATAGGAATTTGTACCAGCTCAATTGACGTGTTAGGGGAAAAGTTGAGCCTAATGTTAATTTTACCCTTGCGTATATGAAATTTCATCGGAAATAAATACTAGGTGAAGGCAGAAAACTGTGTCACCAGAACTACTCATTGTTAATGACCATCTTCAAGGTCATTGGCAGACTTGAGTCCATTGTTGTAGCCGCTGACTGTCTTGTTAGAGTACCTTCCACGCTATGGGCTAATCTTTCAGCACCGAACCAGACAGTGTTCAATTGTGATCCACACAGGGTTTTCATTCATTAATTGCTCATGTTGCAAACGTCTACCAGCATGAGGTCCTTTTCCGGGAATGAGACCCCTCTGAAAATATGTCCAAAGTATGTGAACCGAAGTCTCGCTGCTCTTGTTCGTAAGTAGCATCCTAACTGTACTTCTTCCAAAATAGATTTGTTTGTTCTTCTGGCAATCCATGATACTTTCATATTCTTCACCAACACAATTGACAAGCATAGGAGATTTAAAACAAGGAAGAAAATAGGGCTGAAAATCTGAGATGGAGTGAAGAAATTTATGGATGCAACAAAAAGAGGAGGTTAGACACACATAAATAAAAACGAATTCACAGCTGTCACAGTTTGTTCAGTTTATTTTCAATGTGTGAGCAAGAGCTACGATCTGGATTTGGTATTACTTCTGTCAAAACTGTCAGGTACTCTTTGAAATTGTTTGTGAAGGGAAGACAACTCTTAGGATAGAAAACAACATTATTTTATTTAAAAAAGGAAGTTTTCTTTTTTAAACTTTTTTTCTTTTTTAAACTCTCCCACATACACACACACACACACACACAGAGCTAAGAATGTACTGAAAAATAATGGGAGAAAAATCTCTTTCTCAAAAAAAAACTACTGCCACCTTTAATATTTTTGTGTTTTCCTTTATTTCCTGCATTTCATATTCAGTAAAAGCTGTTATTGTTGTGTGCTCATGAGTCCATCCCAACCTGTAGAACAACTCTACAGGGATTCTTGGGCTAAAATATTTTCCCCAGGTCTTTTCTCCTAAGGAACACCTGGTAGATTCGAATCACCATCCTTTTGGGTAGTAACTATGGCTCATTAAATGGATCTTATGCTAAAAATTATTTCTATAAATCATTGCCTTCAACAGTGCTTTCTGATTGTAAAAACAAACAAACAAGCAAATAAAAATCCTGCACGTATCATAAAAATCTGGAATTGAAATAAAGCACACCAGAAAATGAAGATTGCTAAGAACTCCATCACGCAGTTTTTGTATCTTCCTGAAGCCTATTTTGTTTACCGTTTAATATTATAAAAGCCTGTGTGGGGTGGTTTTTCCAGCACAGTTCTCTGAGGTCTATTTACATGTTATACACCGGTGCATCTCAAAATGGGCTCTGTGCATGCTCTGCATGAGAAATATCCGTGAAATGGTTGAAATGTTGATACTTGGGCTGTCCGGTAGACCCATTGAATCAGCATCTCTAGGAAGTGGGTCCAGGATTCAGTATTTTCACCTACACCCCAGCTGTTTCTTATAGTAAAATTTGAAAGTTAGTACCTAAAGGGTAGGCAATTTGAACAGGTATTTAGGGACAGATGTCTGGTTTATGAACTTTCTCCAATGAAAGTAACTGAGTCACTGACAGTATTCAGGAGCATTGATAAACAACAAAGCATTTCAGTATAATGTATCAAGTTTTTACAGATGGGACTCAAATTTCCTCAGGACTCTGAACACAAAGTCAGTCACATTAAAGGCATCATTTCACTATTATTTGCCCCTAACCTGCACAATACAGTCCAGCCCTTTGCATGTCCTTGCAGAAAGTTCTAGGACTGTGTTGTCATCTTCCCAGTACTTGAAACCCTCGAGGGAAGCACTTTACTAGACCCGCTAATTGTTCATTTATTTAAAGTTCTTCTTCTCGCTCTGGTTCCAAAGATATTTTAATTTCTGTTATTCAACCCAGGGCATACCTGGTAATTTGTTAATAAATACACAGTGTTCTGTGTCTCCCAACACCTCCTATTGTTCTGCCTCCCACTACAGCTTCCTCTGTGTTTTTGCTCAAGCTGCTGCCATCTAGTTAATGCCAGCACATAGCGACCCGATAGGACAATGTGGAATTGTCCCTGTGGCTTTCCAAGACTGTAAACTTTCCAGGAGTAGAAGGTTCATCTTTCTTCGAAAGAGCAGCTAGTGTTTCCCCGCTGCTGA
>NW_022111377.1:11861049-11868093 GCF_000313985.2 Echinops telfairi | reverse complement strand
GGTGTGGATCATAACAAATTATGGATAATATTAAGAAGAATGGGAATTCCAGAACACGCCTTTGTGCTCATGTGGAACCTGTACATGGACCAAGACATAGTAATTCAAGTAGAATAAGTGAATACTGTGTGTTTTAAAATCAGGAAAGGTGTACACTGTGGCTGCATCCTTTCATCATACTTACTCAACCTGTATGCGGAGCAAATAATCCAAGAAGCTGGACAATAGGAAGAAGATGACATCAAAAGGCATATTAACAATCTGAGCTATACAGATGCCCCAACCTTACTTGCTGAAAGCAAGGAAGACTAGAAGCACCTACTGATGAAGATCGATGACCACCACCTTTAGTGTGTATTACAACCCAATGTAACATAAACAAAAATCGGTACACTGGGACCAATGGGTAACATCAATGATAAGCAGATAAAAGATTGAACTTGTTAAGGATTTCATCTTGCTTGGATCCACAATCAATCCTCATGGAAGTAGCAGGCAAACAACAATTTTTATTGTGCAAATCTCCTATACCAGACATCCTTAAATTGTTGAAGCCATGGTATCTTCACTCATCTTGTATGTATGTCAAAACTGGTCTATGAACAAATAATACTGAAAAACTGGTGTATTATGGTGTCAGCAAAAGATACCAAAAGTACCAAGGGCTGTGAGAAGAAGGAAGAAATCTGTCTTGGAAGAAGTACAACCCACATGCTCCTTAGAAATGAGAATGGTAAGACTTCTCATGCTCTTTGACCACGTAACTCGGAGAGACAGTCCTGGAAAAGAATATCATGCTTGGTAAAGCATAAGGTCAGCAAAAAAGAGGAAGCCCTTCAATTGGATGGATTGCTACAGCGGTTGTAACAATGCGCTCAAACATCCAATTGCGAGGATGACACCGGACTGGGCAGTGTTTTGTTTTATTGTACATAGGGTTATGAAGGGTCGAAGCCAATACTGTGGCACTTAACAACTACAAATCTGAACTTCACGAATCCTTCAGTGTATGTAGTTAATATTTAAATTTTTATTTTGTTGCCGTAAGATAAAGAAAAACTAATAAAAGAAAGAAAGAACAAACAAACAGACTCAAACTCAGGGTGGCCCTGCATGATTAAATAGCATCGCCACATAAGGAGTCCCAGAATGTGACAATTGTGGAAACTGGCTGCACATCTTTGTGCCACGGCACAGCTAGTGGGGTTTATTTCTTGACCTTTTGTTTAACAGCCAAAGGTTTAACCACTATGCCACCAGGGCTCTTTTGGTAAAACACATACAACTTAAAATTTGCCATTGTAGCTATTTTTTAAATGTACCATTGAGTGGTGATAATTACACTTACAATGTTGTTCAGCTATCACTATTATTTCCACAGCGCATTCATTATTTCAAGCAGAAACTCTGTTATTAATTAAGCGATAACTTCACGATTTTTTCTACCCTCAGGCTCTGGTAAAACCTCTCATGGACTATTAGCCTCTATGCTTATAATGCATGAGACGCTTTGTTCTATTGTACTGCATAATTTAAAATTCAGAATAAAAATGTATTCATGATATAATGAATGATTGTGCTTTCTTTAAATGAGGGTACAGGTACAGATTTTAGAAGCAAAGGTATTTATGGAATGGCTAGAGAACTCTTCCCTTACCCACGCTCGTTAGCTTGTTTCCTCTTTCCTACAGATCTTCTTTGCTGAGCACTCAATGTGGCTTTCAGTCTCATTCATGATTAGTTCATTAGTTATTAATTAATTAGTCTAACTCATAATTCAGGGTGAAGTTGATTGGGAGAAACCCAGGGTTTCTTTAATGAAAACACAACAATCAACCTTTGTTTTATTTCCCTTGTTTCCCAAGGCTTCTAGTCTTATGAAATACTGGGGAAAAAATTTATATGTAAAATGTTGAGGTGCATCAAAAGAAGATAAGCGCTCTTTTGATCACATGTGAAGTTAATTATTAATTATGCCATCTTTTATAATTTTCATTTGTTTGACAAAATTATTCCCTTCCTGAAGCACGCCATCCCTGTGTGAACATGAGGTGTCGTTGGGATCCAGTATCAGGTATGAAAAGATCCAGAACAAACAATTGTATCAATGCAAAGGAGGGGGGGTTGGAGTGCAGCCCCAAAACTCATCTGTAGATAATTGGATATGCACCCACAGAAGGGTTCTAAGCAGCGGTTCTCAACTTGTGGCTTGCAACCCCTTTGGGTGTCAAACTATTCTTTCACAGGGGTCACCTGATTCATAACAGTAGCAAAATGACAGTTATGAAGTAGCAATGAAAATAATTTTACAGTAGGGGTCATCACAACCTGAGAAACTGTGTTAAAGGGTCACGGCATTTGGAAGGTTGAGAACTGCTGTCTATCAGGAAGGGACGATTTAACTGAAGTGCAGTGTAGTATCAGCAAAACACATACCATTCCTCTAGCTCCTGAATGCTTCCTCTCCCCCACTACTATGACCCAGTTCTACCCTAAAAACCTGGCTAGTATGGAGAACACACCTTGGTACAGATAAGAGCTCTTGACACATGGAATTCAGGACAGATAAACCCCTCAGGAAGGATACGGAGAGTAGCGATATCATGAGGATAGGAGGATGGTTGGGGAAGGGGATGGGGAAGAGAGAACCCATCGCAAGGTTGGATATATCACACACACCCCCACCAAGGGGCCGAATAACAGAAATGTGAGTGAAGGGAGACTATGGACAGTGTAAAATACAAAATAATAACAATATATAATTGATCAAGGATTCACAAGAGTGGGAAGGTAAGGGAGAAAAGAGGAAAAAGAGCTTATATCAAGGGCTCAAGTAGAAAGAAAATGTTTTGGAAATGATGATGGTAACATATGTATATATATGCTTGATACAATTGGTGTATGGAAAGTTGTAAAAGTAACAGACCCCATTTAAATGATTTAAAAAAAATTCCCTTCCTTCTAGCTAAACCGTTTGCTCAAATATGTCAGGTGTAGAGATGACCACAGCACAATTGTTTTTTCCTTGTTCTTCAGCCGGGACAGCCAAAAAGATGATTACTGTGTGTGTCACATTGAGTCACAACTGAGAACAGAACAACTCTGGAATGTCATAGACCCAGAACAAAGGATCAAAACTGGATGGCTTGGGTGTGAGCAAGGTGGGCCTCTCCGGTGCGTATGGTGATCAAATGGGATGGACGTTGTAGATCCACAGACATTCTAGACAGTAGCATGCAGTCAACAACTTGGACCACTGTCCCTGCCTTGGGCATGCCATATATATGCTGTTCCGGCTTCTGTGGGTGCACAGACTAGTTTACTTGGACCTCTGTCTCATCTTTCTTCTCTTGTGCTTCAATCCGTGTGTTCACTTCACCCTCCACTAAACTCTCGTAGTCCAAAGGTTTCTAACAAGGTGGTGTCTAGTGGGGAAGGACAAAGATTCGTGAAGGTTCAACAAGGGGTTGCACCAAGAGATGGAGGGAGCTGAATGTGCACTAAATATGGAAGAAATCAAGCCTGCACTACCAATTACAAATGTGTTTTTGTGGCCTGGCCTTAGGAGGGCCCGGAGTAGCAGAACTGGCCAGATGGCAAGGGCTCCACAAAATCACCTGAGTGACTGTAGATCAAGAGATTTGCTGACAATATCCCCAATTTGGTACTAAAAATGAGGATTTTTATGATTGAAAAATTTTATGAGTAAAATTAGAAGCCATTAAGAGCAACATTTAGATCCAAATGACTTCACTTAACCAAGGGCCAACCCGCCTTTGTGGATCCCTGTTGCTAATGTGAATTGCACTCAGAGGTGGATCAGGAGCCAGAACAGACTGGGGCCCCGTTGTTCTATGCACCAAGCCAACACCTCTAGATGAACAAGCTGTTGTACTCTGAGCCTGCTGACACTTTGAGCTGTTTTCAAGAGGACCTGTGAGTTGAGAAATTTCTATCTTGGCAATACTTCACTCACTGGTATAGATTTAAGGCAAAAACTATTGTATGTTCCAATAAACTTGGGAACCTTGTAATAATATAAAGCAAAACAAAATTTTCTATTGAAAGAACATAAATAATGCAACGGTTGCCTTAAAGTAGATTCTGACTCATGGTGACCCATGTGTTTCAGGGTAGAACTATACTTCATAGGATGTCAATGGCTGTAAAATAGATACTTAAGCTTTTCTTCTGAGCTACGCTTAGTTGGATTTGAACCATCAACCTTTTGGTTAGCCCTTAACTGCTGAGAGCCCACAAGAATGTTTCCCAAAGTTTTTTTGGTATACTAAATCCTTTTTTCTAGAGCATCTCCCAAGACTTGTGTTCTGTAGAATACACTTTAGAAACACATTATTAAGCTAATCTTTAAAAGTTGGCCGCAGTTAGGGTCATCATATAATTTATTCAAAGCAAGACTCTTCAAGAGTGCACAGGGAGCTATTAATAATTATGCTTGACAACAGAAATAAACTGAAACTGTCTTAGGCCAACCAACATGTATAAGCCTCTTAGTTATAGCTAATAAGATGTTACAATAACAATTAGTACCTTGTGGCTATCAGTCTAAAAGCAATAGCTTGAATTAGTTCAAGTCCTCTAAGAAGCAAGTCCACAAATTAGCTTAGATATGCAAAATCTTTATTGGATGAATTGCCTACCCATGAAGAATAAAGGGAAAGTGAGCAGGAGGAATCAAGGAGCACTTCAAATTGTGAGGCAGGTCTGATACAAGAGGAGAAAAGAAAGAAAGGAAATGAGATTGGACAGTTAAAAATCTTAGAGCACAGTTCTAAGACTTGACCAAGCTGACAGACATCTCCAAGCAAAGCCTGACTGTTGACCAGGCATCCGCAGGAGGAGCCAGGTCTAGTACATTCACTAATGAGAACAATTCAGGGAGAGGTTGGCCTTGACCACAGTAGCAGCTGATCTTCAAAGAATGCTGAGGTCCGCATCTCTGTGGTTACCACTTAGGTCAACCTGCCAAAATATGAAATGCTATTTGTTGAATTATCATGCAATGATTTGAATTGTATTACTTACCTCTGGAAATGGAACCTTAGATTAGGTTCCTACAGCCTTGTAGAAAAAGAGAGAAATTGCTTTGTAATTGGGAGATCTCCCGGCCATTATAAGAACAGCTGGAGAACACTGTCAGAATGAGTGCCAGAAGATGATCCTATCAGGTTGAAAGGCACTCAAACTACAACTGGAAAAGAGCTGCCTCCTCAGATAGGGGCGACTTAATGACAGGGTGGAGTAAAGTATTCAGGTTCTTTATTGGCTGACAAGGCACGACTCAAACTGAGAAAGAGACAGTGGCAAATATAAGACAATACTCAGAAGGTGGAATGTACAAACTATGACTCTAGAAAAATGAGACTTTCCAAAAAATGAAATGGAATGTATAAGGATCAATACCCTAGGCATGAATGAGCTGAAATGGACTGGTATTGGTCCTTTTGAATCACGCAAATCTGAAGTACAGCACTGCTACTGATAGAATAACACTAAACACCTACAACGTCAGGTAATATAACTGTTAATCAAATTTACACACCAACCACTCACGCCAAAGATGAAGACGTTGAAGATGTTCACCATCTTCTGCAGTCTGTAAATGACCAAACATGCAATCAGGAGGCATTCACAATTACTGGTGATTCAACTGCAAATGTTGGAAGGAAAGAAAAAGAATCAGTAGTTACAAAATATTGCCTGATGATGAAACAATTGTGGAGAGCACATGATAGAAGTTTTCAAGACTAATGACTTTTTCATTAGAAGTCTATATGTTTTGAACACCATAAGTGAGAACTGCACATGAGAACCTCACTGAATGGGGTACTTAAAACCCAAAACTCACTGCCATCAGTCAATGCTGACTCATAGCAACCCGATAAGGCCCTATAAGACAGGGAAGCACTATCCCTATGGCTTTCCAAGACTGTAACTCTTTACAGGAGTAGAAAGCTTCATCTTTCTCCCACTGAGCAGCCAGTGCTTTTGAATTGCCAACCTTGTAGTTAGTAACCTAACTTGTAATCACTACACCACTAGAGGTCCTTAGATGGTATACACACATGTCAAATTGATTACACCTGGGGAAAAAGACAAAGGAGAAGTTAGAACAAGGTCAGAGGTTGACTGTGGAACAGATCATGGTGGTAGATAGATTTTATGTCAACTTGCATGATAGAGTCCAACATTATCAATAGGTCACAGTTTGATGACGACTCCTGTGTTTTGCACAGTAGCTGAATCATTGGGCTCAAGAATAGCAATGATTTTAAAGATCGCTCAGGAACAGGCAGTGTTTTGTTCTATTGAACAACGGGTCACAATAAGTTGGAACCAACTGACAGCACCTCGCATCATAACAACAATTCAAGAGAATATTCAGTGAAAGAGTTGTCAGCCTACCCTAGGAGATCCACTTCATCACTAGAAATACATGAATGCATAAGTGAAGGATGTCATTAGAGGCTTGTCTGAAATTCTACTTCGATTTAAATTGAATAGTGTTTAAAAACTTACATGGCCCTCACTTGTCTGTTGAAATATGACTCTTGGACATTCAGCACACTCTCTGTTCTAACAGGTATGTACCATTAGAATTGATGGGCTTGCTCATTAAAGCTCCCTGTTCCCTCCCATGACTAGGCAGGCCCAAGTGGAAATGGATTGTGACTCAGCATCGCAAAAAATAGCATCTCTCTATAGCCATTTTACAAAGCCAAGCAATCGATTTTGATTATATCTCTTAATGGAGAGGACCATGATACACTTAATAATGCTAAAGCGAAGAAGTTAATATTTTACTCTGAAATACATTATGTGCATTATCCCACCCCTATATATCATCCTAATGATGAGGAAAGACTATACAGTGTAATATTGTTAATAGTAATAGTGGTAAGTTTCATGGGTGGTTAAAAAACACACGTGCTTAGCTGCTAACTGACGGGTTGGAGGTTCAAGTTCACCCCGAGCTGCCTCTGAAGAAAGGCCCGGAGAGCTACTTTCTGAAAACCCCATGGA
>NW_022111377.1:11858918-11860054 GCF_000313985.2 Echinops telfairi | reverse complement strand
TAAGGGGGTGTCCAGTTGCCGACAGATGTCCACTCTCCACTCCCCCTCATTTACAATTGGCAACTGGTTGGTTAGTTATTTAGTTAGTGACATGACAAGTGAATAGATGAGGTGGCTTCAAGAAATATGGGAAAAATCGAATTTCCCCACAAACCGTTTGAAGCCCCCTCACAGTCAAACTACTTTTATAATACACTTAGCACGGGCCAGGCATTCCCCTAAGCATTTCCATGTAGTAACCCTTTGAGCCCACCCTTGTTCACAACACAGTGAAACTGCACCAAGCATGCTGCCATCGAATCAGTGCTGACTGACAGTGACCCCTGTGGGTTTCTGAGTCTGTGACCTGATGGGAGCAGAAAGCCCAGTCTTTCTCCCACGGAGCTGCTGGGAATTTTGAACTCCTGACCATGCAGATCACAGCACAACACGTAACGATGACACTACCAGGGTTCCATATTAAATATGAGAAAACGGAGGCACAGAGAGGTTATGCAATTTGCTCAAGGTTCACAGCCAGGACTGGAGTGCCAAGTCAGGCAGTCTGGCCCCAGAGACTATGTTCGCGACAACAGCACTCTATTGCCTTTGTAAAGTTACTGGAGCGACAGGGAAAATCCTCCCATAACTTTTCAGTGATGTCTATCACAGGCAGTTGTCAGTCTCTTAGGCTCCACGTGGTCTCTTGGCTCTCTCTCCTGTAAGACCAACCCTCTTTAGTTGCTCAGTGCAGCAGTAGCAACAGCACTGCACACCTGCCTGGTTTTGCTCCAGAGCCTGGATTTATAGATGCAGGGGTTAGGTTTCAGCAAGTTGGAAATCCTTCTTGTCTCTGCTACCCAGAATTGACTTTGGACAAAACTGAGCAGGGGAATGCAAATAAGAACCCGTCATTAGAGCCCAGTCACAAAGTGCCATCAAAACAGACAGATCCCGTTTCTATTAAAAAAAAAAAACGATCATAGTTTGATCATGGACCTGGATGATCAGTGGAAACGTTAAAACAGTAGACAGTGGCACATGGCCTTCAAAACACTTACCTAGTCACTATAAAACCAATGGCAAAGGAAATAAGGACTGATCAGATTCATAGTTTCCCTCCATCAGTAGGGAAACCATACTGGCCCATTTAGGTG
>NW_022111377.1:11813446-11857677 GCF_000313985.2 Echinops telfairi | reverse complement strand
ATATATATATATAAATAGTTCATAAAGACAATGTTCTGCATCCTACTTGCGTGAGTAGCCAAGGTTTTAGAAGGTCATGAGAAGTCATCAAAGGTGCAACCATATTTTCTTCCTATTCAGCAAAAAGAAGAATGATGCAAATTTTAACACATTGGAAACAATTAGTCCAATGGACTGATGGACACACAAACATCAATCTGACCAGCACTAGGTGCTATCCAGCTACTCCTACCAACTGCTCTGAAGGTCCTGGTTAGAGTGGGAGAATGTGTGGAATAAAACTCAAAATAATAAAAGAGACCAGGCACATTGGTCATAAAGAGTCAGGTGGGACCCTTAAGGCTATGGTCCTTAATCATCCTTTGAGTCTGGAACTGAACTCACCACTGTGGTAAAATACTCAATCATTTAATGTCAAAAGGGCAACATTTGCCGAAGTACAAAGTTCAGAGGGTTAGGAAAGAAGGAGGACTGGAAATAGGAATAACAGAGAGAGTGGAAGGAGTCAAGGAGAGTCAAGGATTGCAATGGATGAGTTGAAACAAAATGCTTATGAATTGTCGAATCTAAACTGATCATTTGCTCTGTAGATATTTACCTAATTCATAATTAAAAGTTCTTTAAAAACAAAGTAGAAGTCCATTTTATTTCCTGATTTCAAAATCTACGATACAGCTCAGGTAAGTCAAAACACCCCATTCCTAGTACAATGACAGTCGCAGGCCAGTGGAACAGGAATGAGAAGACAAGTAAATCCTTCCACTGGCGGATGGTTGATCTTCCACAAAAGGCCAAATCTCCTGAAATGGGGGCAAAGTTAGTCTTTTAAACAAACGGTGCTAGCAAATCCAAATGTTCATTTGAAGGAAAAAAGAAATAGAACTCATATGTCACAGCATATGCAAAAGATAACTCTAGATAGATCAAAGATCTAAGTGTAAAACTAAAACTATAAAGAGCATCAAAGGAAAAAAAAATAGGTGCAAATTTAGAGGCCCAAACATGCTGTTAAAAGAATTGAAAACACACAAATAGCTGAAGACAATCTAGACAACTGAGACCTCCTAGAAATTAAACATTTATGTGTATCAAAAAATTTCAACAAAAGTGTGAAAAAGGGCACTTGCAGATAGAAGACATTTTTTGGCCACAGCTTATGCTGTCCAAGAGATTGGTTGCTACAATTTACAGAAAGTATCTACATCTTAACAACAGAAAGACAAATAATCCAATTAAAAATTAAGTAGAAGAAACAAGCAGATATTTCACCAAAGAAGACACTCAGCTAACAAACACATGAAGAAACGTTTGTGATCATTTGCTATTAGTGAAATGC
This sequence comes from Echinops telfairi, assembly GCF_000313985.2. NCBI lineage: Eukaryota > Metazoa > Chordata > Mammalia > Afrosoricida > Tenrecidae > Echinops > Echinops telfairi. Next base: position 11,856,341 of record NW_022111377.1, on the reverse strand, counting down.
TTATCAAAGAAACAGTGAAATATCATCTTACCCCAAAATTAACAACAAACGAGAAAAAGAAAAGAAAAGGAAACAGCAAATGCTGGGGAGGGTTTGGAGGCCCTGAAATCCTCAAATGTTGATGGTAGGATTTTAAATGATGCAACCACTGTGGAAATATTACATACATTTCTTTAAAACTTGGAAATAGAAATACTGCATGATCCAGCAATCCTATTACTAGGTATATATCCTACAGAACTAAGCGCTGTGACATGAGTATATGTGTACACTCTTGTTCTTCAAAGCATATTCACAACAGAAAAAAGAAACAACTTGAGTGTCCATCAAGGGGCAGACGAGTAAGCAAACTATGGTAAATATATACTGTAGAATGTTATCTAATGTTAAATAGCAATACAGCTGCAGTGGACATGGTGCTGAGTGAAATTAGCTAAGCAGAAATGGACAAGTACTGCATGCAACCACTCTTATAAAAAGTCAAGACAAGGTTTTCACACATCAAAAAACATCCTTAATGGTTACCAGAGTAAGAGGGGAGAGAGGGTAAATCATTAGCTAGAGAGTCACATATATTGCCATTGGAGTAAATTTTAATTCATAACGACTTTATTTAGGTTTTCTGAGATTGTACATCTTTACAAGAGTAGTTAGCTTCGTCTTTCTCTTGCGGAGTGGTAAACACATATAAAGGTGAAGCGAGAGACAATATACAATATACAATGAGGGGAATGTCCGCACCAAAAAGAACAAGGCAAAGAGATACAGTGGGAGAAGCACAGAATTAAAGATAAACAGGATTGCAGCTACAAACTTGCAACAGCAGCAACAACAATAATCGACAAGTAGATCCATAGGTGAACACACAAGCTGTGCACTTCAACCTGACATCAACCTGGGAGTTGGTACCCTATAGACAGAGCCCTAACCATCTGGAGTTCTTTACAGGCTCCTGACCAAGAAACTGTCAGAGTGATGGTGATGATTCTGGAAGGGAGGGGAGGCAGAGACCATGGTACATCTGGGAAAGCTGTGGGGAGCAGGGAGGCTAGATTAGAGGCTGTTTGCCCCCAGAAAAAATAGATTAACTAGACCTCACACAAAGGACTAGGGAGCTTGGTCTAGAGAACTTGCTCCTTTTTAGAGCAAAGACATTTTCTAGCCCATTGGACTAATGAGGACACTTCTGATTTATTGTTTTTGAAAACTTGTAGTTCTTTGAAAAATAATCACAATGATTCAATATTTTTAGCCTATCTATGAAAGAGTTCATTTTTCCTGCATCCTCGCCACCACCCAAAAAGTTCATTTTTTTACTCATCTAAAATGTTTATATATATCATTGGTTTTGTCATTTTTTTCAGACCCAGGTAGACATTATTCCGATGACATGGCCCTCCATTTATTACTATTGCTGCATCTCATTGCAACCCTATAGTCCATTTACAAGGCTGAGAATCTTTATATGAGCAGACTGCTTCATCTTTCTCCCAAGGATTGGCTGGTGGGTTTGAACCAGGGACCTTTGAGGTTAGCAGTACAATTACCCGACAGCAACAGTAGGGGTCCTTCTTTGCATTGCTGTATATGCCTCTTTTCTTCACTACTATAATTTGTGGTAGTCTTCCTTTAGGACAGCTGGACAGCTGTGAAAAAGTGAATGGGACTACATCTATCTATCTATCTATCTACCTATCTATCTATCTATCTATCTATCTATCTATCTATCTATCTATCATCTCTGAATATGTGTTAGAAAAAATATATATGTAGATTCTTCTATGCATGTATTCATTTGATCTCCAAATACATACATGAACATAATAGAGTATAAAAAGACCATGCCTACTTGTCTGATAGAAACTGATGAATCCTCTGACACAATGGCCCTTAGTCACCTTTCAAGCTTGGAACTTATTCATCTTTTAGCCAAACAATTAATAGACCTGTAAGTCTGGCAGTAACACTCTTCAGGACCACCAACCATTTGAAATCAAAAGGGCAGTGTTTGCCCAGAGAGAAAGCTCAGAAGACAGGAAAGAAGGATGGATGGAAAGGAGGAGGTTCTAGCCTTCTCTCCATCACCTAGTGGTCTGAGAAAGTTTCTTCACCTCCTCGGATCAAAAAATGTCTTAGTTACTCAAGTTAGTAACTTGAAGCAAAACCAAATTCATTGCCATCAAGTTGATTCTGACTTATAGCGACCCTATAGGACAGAGTAGACTGCCCCCTGTGGGTTTCCAGTACCCATTCTTTACAGGAGTAGAAAGCCTCATTTTTCTCTGCAAAGAGTCTAATGGTTTCCAACTGTGGACCCCAGTTAGCAGCCCACCTTGCGTGACCAGGGCACAAAAAATGTACCTCCCACAGTTTGTGATCTGAGTTTCCTGTGTTTGACTTCTCTGCAGGGTGGAAGCATCTTCCATAGGGCTGATGTGTTTACTTTGGTTAGCCTGTGACAATGACTTCTCCTGTGCACTTCCTCCTCATGGTCATGGCATCAGTGTTGCAGAACAGACCAGTACCTGCTGAAACATAAACAATGCCTTAGTTGCTCAAGGTAGTAACTAGATCAGATCCTCTTTTCTTGTCAGCAGTTGCTGTCAAATCTATTCTCACTCATGGTGACTCCAGAGACAACAGATTAGACTATTGCCTGGTCCTGGTCTATCAACATGATTGAGTCCATTGTTGGGAGTCTACTACATAGTGGGCTCATCTTCCAGCACTATATCTGATATAGTAACATTTCTACTTTTGGGATCAACAGAATTTTCATTGGCTAATTTTGTGAAGTAGACAGCCAGTCGTTTTGTCCTGGTCTTCCTTAATCTGGAAAGTCTGTTGACGCCTTTCCACTGTTGGAGACCCTGCTGGTATTTGACATATCAGTGGTACAGCTTCATAGTAACATACAAACCACCAAACATGGCAAACTGACAGGTAATGGAAATATTCTCTTAAGCTCATTAACAAAATTTAAATTTTTATATAGCTACTAAAATATTGAGCTATGCCTCTGGGTCTTTTAAATTTTCTTCTGTTTTTGAATATTATACATAAGGCATTTATGGCTAACTAAAATTATTTAATGAAGAATTTGCACGATTAGTGCTTCCAATTTCTATAGCGACCCAGTGGTTTCTGCAATGGGCTGACATGTAACAGCAATTGTGGGGAAGACGAAGTTCCTGGGGAAATTTTGTTCAGTTGAGTCGGAAATGACCCAGTAGTACCTAACAACAACTCTTCTGAAATTAAAGAATGGAAGAGTTACTCAAATATTGTTATTAAAACTTTAATAAGCAATTTTGCCAACGTAGCTGTGGTTTCTACAGGTTATTTTTAAATACAGTGGATGAGTGGTCTTAGCCTAAATCGTGAGCATCATGAACCCTATGCTCTGGAACACAAAAGAGAAAACCCTCTCTGGAATTAGCAAGACCGTCAAGCTTCTCATTTGAGGGCAACACTATGAGTATCAGCTTCAGACCTATCTATTCCTTTTGACTGGGGGACCACAGACCAGTTCTTCGGGTCTTTTTATTATAATCTATAATGCAATGATTGGTTTGGATTAAAAATGACCACAATGCCTGGTAGATAGCATCACTCTATGAAGGGTGGATACATTTCATAAATTAAATGCGCTAAGTGGAGAAACTTTTCTCTTCAATATTTTTTTTCTTCCTTTACAATTATTTTTTGTTTTTCCATATTAAATTTTCCCACTACAAGTTGTCAAATATAAATCAAGTCTCAATACACTTTGCTGTGTTTGTTCTGTTTAGAGTCTTTAGAATAGAATAGTCTTGTTAGAATAGTCAGTCTCTAGAAATGGTAAGATTGAAAAGCATTAAAGAATTAAAAACAAAGTCATCATTACTTTGTTGATTCTTGTCTGAGTCTAATATTCATTTGAATCTCCTCTCCAAAGTAATATTTCTACTTAATGAATTTTTTCATGAGCACACAGAAAAGCAAAACTATGGAAACCTTTGAAGAATTATTAAAAGTTAAACATATGCTTTTGACAGCTTGAGTGGAAAAATATGAACATCATGAGTAGTTTAATAGACTAATATTTAAAATCTACATTTCAAGAAGCTAATCTAGATGAAAAAGTTGGGAGGTAGAAATGCCAATCTATGATTTTTTATAAAGAATATTTTACTAAAGTTGATTAATACACAATTTCTTGTCATGTTCAAGTCTTCGGTCATAAAAATAATAATGCATATGTCTGATATGTTGAAATAGCAGGCTTCCCAGTTATATCTTATTTTTGAATAAACTTTGTGTTCTATGAAACACAGTTTTTGCCCCTGCAAGTTTTGGAGAATGCTTACACATTCATCGAATGTTACCTGGGTAGGATGCTGCAAGATGCAGAAGTGAGAAAATAAGCTTCCTGCCTGCCAAGCTTCCAGGTTGGTGTTGTCATTATTACTGGCTGCTATCTAGTTGGTTTTGGTTCAAGGCATTTGTGTTAGTCTGGGTTGACTAGTGAAACAAATTGATAGACACTCATATGTGTATAAGAAAGAGCTTTATATAAAAGAGTAATTGTATATTAAGAAAACATCCCAGACCAGTCCAGATCAAGTCCATAAGTCTGATGTTAGCCCATACGCCTGATATGATACCAATCTATAAAGTCCTCCGCAGATTCAAGCTACACACGCAATGACACCAAATGCATGAAGATCACAGGCCAATGGGTGGAAAATCTTGTGGATCCAATGGTGGTGGAAACATCTCAGCGCTGGCAGGGATCTCCAGGTGGCTCCTATAGCTCCTGGGCTCTGGTTGAACCAGCATAGCTTCCTGTGTCTTGTCAGCAGGAAGACTAAACAGAGAGTATGGGTCTGGCCTCCAGCAAGCTATTTATCTCCATCTCGCTTCCAAATGAGGTCATCAAACTGCAACCCGATTGACAGGCTAAACTCCACCCCTTCACTCTTAATAGTCTCAAATTGACACCAGATTATGTAATTACCCCACAACGTTGTAAATGCATTTGTGCAGAATAGAATTTTCATAGTTTTTTCTTGGTTGTAACCTTGGTGGTGCAGTGGTTGAGCACTTGGTTGATCATCAAAAGGTCAGTGCTTACAAACTGAAGACCAGACTCACTAGTATCAAGGCCCTGCCGACTCATAGCGACCCTAGAAGACAGGCTAGAACTGCTCTTGTGAGTTTCTGAGACTGAAACTCTCTATGGGAGTAGAAAGCCCTGCCTTTCTCCCAAGGAGTAGCTAGTCGTTTCAAACTGCCGATCTATGCTTAGCAGCTCAGCCCATAACCACTACTCCATCAGGGCTCCTTCCCAGATTTACAAATGTCCATGAATAGCCTAACCCACATTGGCTACTCCTGTTTTCATCAGGTTAGAACTGGTACAAACCTTGTTTGAATTGTTACTCTTTTCTACTTAACTGCTAGGAACCCACAGGCTACACAGAAGTTAACTATATTCTGGTGTACTCACCATCCCAGTCATAAACTTGCCAAATACACATAGTCTCACAGGAAACATAGAAACTGTGAGTTATGTAGCTGTTATTTGAAACAGTGTCTTTAAACGACAACTCCTTATTATTTCTCAAGCTCCTTTGGTTTTCTCGTTCCACTTGAGCTGCAACATTTCACCCAGCTGACTCAGCTGGAAGCTCAGCTGGGGCTATGGCATCCAAGATGGCTTCATTCACATTCCTCATACTCCAGCTGGGTACCTGGAAGGACTGACTTCTTCCAAAAAGCCTCTCCTCAGATGGTAGTCTAATTTCTTAACATGAGAGCAGGCTTCGAAGAAGGGGATACTGGAAGCTAAAATGTGTTTTGGGTTTTTTTTGTAAGATCTTGGCTCAGAAATCTCACTGAAATGAAGTCCCACTACTTCCATCACTTTATTTCCATCAAAGGAAGTCATCAGATGAGCCCAGATTCAAGGGGAGGTGGAGAAATAAATTCTATCTCTTGTTCTAAAAAAGCAGCCTTGCAGTACAGGAATGAGTGGTGTTGTTGGTGGCTATCTTTGGAAATGATCCGCTACAGCCCCCAATTACTCGCACTAGTAGTCCACAAGCGGACAATAGCTTGTTTCTTCTCCTCTCCCAATTATTTTGCCCCCCTTAGCCCGAGATTTTCTCCCCATGTCCCTTAAGTGTCCACAGGGTCAGGCACAGTCCTCTGGGTATAACATGGCTCCTTTCAGCCTGTCCTATTGTGCCGTGCATAGCAGGACTATTGGGTACAACAGTGTAGGCATCACTTATGTAACAACACTGGTATGACCAGCACCCTTGGTAACTAGTTCAATGGTACCTCTTGCACTTAAAAGTCTAATTAATTATTTAAAATGCAAACATAGTTATCATCAGTCTCAAGGTGATATCGTTCTGCCAATTTCTGTGATGACCTGGAAAGCTTGTTGTAGCTGTCCAAGCTATCTTGTCCTAACTTGAGATTCTTCTTGTCATTTCTAAGAGGCAAATATAACGGGAACTTGCAGTTGACTCCTTGCAAAATGAGCCTCTTTTTCCTAGAAATTTGGTGAGTGAGAAATGTAAGAAATGGGCAGTTTTCAGTGTGGGGATACTGCTTGAAACAGCTTATTGGCCCCCTCCTTGGGGAGCCCTGTCAAGCATTTCTGTCTCATTATCTCCCAGAGTTCTCCCAATGGAAAAGGACAATGGACCTTATTCTTATCCTCCACTCCCTCTCCTCCTCAGAGCGTTTCTTGAATTAAAAAACCAGCTGAGATCTGCCTTTGGGTGAAAAATCTCTATTCCTCTTTTATTACCCTCATTTTTGTGGATTTTTTTTATTCTATAAATTTTTTTTCCCCCTAGAGCCAAGAAAACTTTTGGACAGTGTTTTAGAGTTAGAGTAAAAAGGCACACTTTATGCATCTTTAGTATAAAACGAAATGAAATTATTTACTGTTTGCCCTTTTCTCTGCAGGGAAATCATTATTCAGATGACGGAAAGCTGTGTCCTCTCACCTCATCGAGCAGATATTTTGGAACCTCTTTCTGCTTCTCTAAACTCAAGTTCAAGGAGCAAAGTAATTTGCATATTTAAAGTGTCATGTTATAACTATAAAGTAGAACCATCTAAAGGACTGAAAAGGTTTTTATCCTCACATTTTTATCATATCTTTCAACGTGGCTGACCATGGCGTGCTTAATCAGAATAAAAGGAACACCATCTATTAGAATGGGGCTGGGGAAATTTAATGTGGAGGCAGAATGTGGTTTAGTAAGGCAGTAAACAAGCTACTAGTTGAGGATCTGACAAAGCACTGTTGTGCTTTTAATTGCAACTCAGTCCATTCAGACACATTGTGCCATCGTGAGTGTAGACTACAACTGATAGGGTTTTCGAAAGCATGACCTTTTGGAACCATTTGACTGGTCCTGTCTTCTGAGGCATTGTGGGGTGGGTTCAAGCCACCAGCCTTTCAAGCAATTCATCGTTTGTGCCACCCAGGGACCTGGCAAAATAGTAAGGTGTTTCCAAACAATAGCATGGCAGTGAGAGAGAACACTTGTATAAATTATTTTTGGAACTCTAATTGCAAACCATCAGGGAAGAATTTCATAGCTAGCAAGATCTCCAGCTCCTACATAGCGGGATGTGGCTAGTTCCCTGCTTCTGCTGGGAAGGCTCACTTTCTGCAAGACATCCCTGAGGAGAAGCCACATGGACCTACCCCGATGCAGCCCTGGGTGCTGGAGCAGCCGTGTAGAAACCCCTGCCAGCACTGAGATGCTTACACACTCACTGACTCGGCTTTCCTCCTGCAGTCAGCATCACTGCGTGTGTTTTGTGAGATGGAGGAGGACTTTGTGGATTGGTGTTGGACATATGGGTTAATAGGTTAATGTTGGACTTGTGGGCTTGGACAGCACTGGGTTGGGATGTTTTCTTGATGAGCGCTTACCCTTTATATAAAACTTTCTCTTATACACATATGGGTTTCTTTGGATTTGTTTCTCTAATGTACCCAGACTCACACAAGGTCCTTTTGTGTATCTGAAAAGGTTGATGAGACATCACCTTAGAACTTGCAATCTAAACACATGATGTCATAGCTCCCACTTAGATTTGATCTTTGCCCTAGAACCATTTCTTATTTGGAAATTGCTTTCCAAATGGGAAACTAGGAACAAGAGAGAGTTTTACTTTTGAATTCAAAAACGTCTGGCTCTCTTCCTGCTCCTCAAATTCCTGTTTATAAATTAGGCAAATTTAAAAAACATTTATTGTTATTGCTGTTGTTTACTTGTTTGTTTTTGGGTGAAAACATTTTATCACAGGCAGCAGGAGGAAGCCAGGTGGCCCTTTAGTTTCTACCAAGGAGTCTGCTTAGCTAAACTTGATCAAATGCCATAGGTATAGATTCTACTTCTTCACATTACCACAGGGGATGGCATGGCCAAAGTCCCACTGCTTTGTAATAAAGGTAGCCTTTCTTCTAGCTGCTTATACCACTCTTCTTCTTCTTCTTCTTTAATTCTTCCTTTTTCTTTTATCCCTCAGCAGCAGTCTCTTTGAGCTTCTCTTGGCTTTGACTAACAGTCTCCTCATGGTCTCATCAGCTGCTGCCAGTCACCGATGCCAATGTCAGTGCCTCCCACTGTAAGTTTTTTGATGTTGTAGCCCTCCATTACTAGGTACTGAATTTCTGTCTGCCTTGTAGCACAGAGCAATATTGATGTTAATACCCTTTTCCTACAATGGAGTCATTTGGGTCTTGTAGACCCTATAGGGCAGGGTAGAGGTGCTCCTGTGGATTTCAGAGACTGTAAGTCTTCATAGAAGTAGGAAAAAAACTCACCTTTCTCCTGCTCGGGCAGGCTGGTGCTTTCAAACTGCTAACCTTGTGGCTAACACCCTCTGTCATAACCCCACTTCTCCACAAGGGCTCCTGATAGTACACTAACTGGAAAATGTGACTTCAAGTAAAATATCATTCAAGGTGCTTAGGAAAAGCCAGGAAATGCACACAATCAAATGTTGTGCTATCCTTTCTAAATTCTGAAGTCTGGCAGTATGATATATATTTTTTATCATGATTCACTCCTTCATGCTTATTTATTAATTTATTTCACCAAAGGTCCTCCTTCTGAGATATAGTTATTCAAAGAAAATAGCCAGGGATAATTTTCAGGGAAGCATGTTTAAAACCAGACCTTTGACAATCCTGTACTGAGTAGCAATGGTTCTGTAGCAGGCAGCACTCTGAGTCTCTTGATAGATTTCTCTATCATAAAGGCAGCCTAAACCATCAGCATACAACCCACACCTTAAGTCACCCTTTTTTTTTTTAATGCCTAAATTTATGGCTGGCATGAAAAGCTGAGGAATCCGAGATGTACAATTTTCAGTATACTCTATCATTGTTTATATCTTCCCTCAAAGGCTTCAAAGGAATGCTGTGAAAGTTTATTATGTATCACCGTCACCCCACCCCCGCTCCCAAGCATTATCTTTTTGGGATATAAAATTCTTTCAGGCTGGGATAGAGAATTAAACCCTACCTTTTCAAATCTATACCTACTGTATGCAGTAGCCCTGGCAAGGACCCCAGGGCAGTGAGGTAACATAGGCTTAGATCAGAGAGTATCTTCTAGTAAGGCCTGTGACAAGCACATAAATAGCCACACCATTTTTTGTTTGTTTGTTGGATTGTTGTGGCAAGATGCCACAAATGGGTGGTCTATAAGAACTGACACGTCGTTTCTCACCATTCTGGAGACTGTAAATTTGAATAGAGTTCATTTGACAAGGCAGTGCTGTCTCCAACAACTCCTGGCATTCCTTCCTACCCTCTGGTGCTGTAGTGGTTATGCAATGGCCTGAAATCTGCATGGTGGGCAGTTCAAAACCACTAATAGCTCTGCAGGAGAAAGACTGGGCTTTCTACTCCTGTGAACAGCTATAGTCTTGGAAACCCACAGCAGGCCACAATGAGTCAGCGTTAACTCAATGACTCAATGGCAGTGAGCTGGCATTCCTTAGCTTGCAGTCATTCCCCGGAGTGCCTTCCTTTGTCTGCTTTGCTCTTTTATAAGGCCATCACTCAGGCTGGGCTCGGCCCACTCTCATTCAGAATGACCTCATGTTAGCTGAGAACATCTTCAAGGGCTCATTGCCACACAGTGTCTTGCACATGGATGCTGGGGTGGGGGTGGATTTTAGGACTTCCACATAGCTTTTAGAAGGACACGGTTAAATCCATGACACAATGGGTGATGCAAAGGATGTAATGGACATGGGTTGGGGAGCATCAGGATGCATGTGCTGCAACCTAGGTAATATTATCAGATATCGTATTATGAATTGGTATGTTACATTAACATCTTACTTTCCATCTGAAGATAATGAAATCCCATTTCTTTTTGTCATTTGGAGTCAAGAAACAGATGCTATGCACTTCTCTTTTCACTTGATCTACTTGCTGGATGAATTCCAGGTGACATTACCCTTTGCAAAGTGTGCCCACATAGTCTTTTAGGCAGGACACCACAATGCCGACAGTGAATGGGTCTTGAATTGCAGATAAACAGGATGGAACTTCGGGTAGCCCATCCCCTGGTGAAGTCTAAAACATCTACTTTGAATGCAAGAATCCCTTTCTAATCTCAGTAAACTGGAAGCAACTCACAGGCATTGTTCCTAGTCATCATCTTTAGAAAGTACCAATTTACTTATAGATTTAAATGGATATTTAATTGTGGGTGAAGCAGAGCTATTAGGGGAGAATCTGTGGGAATGACATTTGTTAGTTTCCCACATTTCCTCCATTTGTTTTATGTATTAAATTCAAAAGAGCCACAGGGGCAACATGATTATTTTCTATACATTGAAAGCTGTCAAGGCAAATTTAACAACAACATTCATGTAGCCAAGCCAAACACTCAGGCTTATGTCAAGCATTTTGAACCCAGGCTTGGGGGATAAACCTCCTATGACCAACTACTATTGGGGGAAGGTATGCGAGGGGTTGGATGCCATGGCGGGAAGAGAAAAGAGCAAATAGGAATGTCTGCTTCTATAGGGAGATAGAATCAACCATGTGCTTCCTTCAAGGCTGCACAGCTTTAAGGGGAGAATCTGTGGAGAAGATAGATAACACTGGAAAATGTATTTGTACTCTATCTCTAACTTTCCAAAGTGGTAGCTTTCCTACCGTGGAATACTAGCTTTCCAGATTCCCTGTGTACCAGTCAGGGAATAAGTCCCAGGTCATATTTCCCTCAGTGTTAGTTTCCCACATTCCCCCCTTCTGTGCTATGTTTAAGATTTAATAGCATCATAGAGGCAACATGGTTTCTTTTCATATCTCTTACCTTCCTATAGAAGCAGAACAAGACTGCAAGCATCAAAATTATGATGATAAACAACACAATCAGACTGGAACTTAAGCTATGTGAAAAACTTTGAACCCAAGTGCACGAGTCTGAACCTTCTATGCTATTCACCAGTTGTTTAATCATATCAGAGCCAGGGGATGCCTCAAGCCTGTCTTTGAATGTATAGAAAATATCCTTCTTTAGCTGATGGACATCTAACAAAATGTTTCCCTTAAGCCCTTGCAAGTGTTTTCTAATCAAATCTCAATTAAGTAAGGTTACATTAGATAGGGAAGGGTTTACGCAGAAATCAGTTAAATTCCAATCACATTTTAGCATTAATTGATAAGTCCAAAATATTGATATTTTAGCAAAAGAACAGTCTGATGGAATAGTCACTGTTGCATAAAATGTTCCGTTATGATAGAGTCCCAGAGTGTCTCATAGACAACATCAGCAATTGAAGAAATATCCCAGCAGGCAGCGATCACCATTCTCGGGAATCTGTGAGGTCTTCTTGATGTTTTGGATAACTTCAATAACAGGACAGGATCAGGTCACGCATCAGCTTCCATCCTTTCTTCTGGGCCTTGTTGGCTGAAGATAAATCCACCTATCTCCTTTGACTGTGAAAACATAAACAAATAGCCCCTCTCTTTGGGGTGTCAGCAACCTGGAAGCAGAATCATGGATAAGACTGGATTATTTCTACATGTCCTTCTTTCTCCAAATGTAGTTGCATCCTTCTAAGGCAGTGGTTCTCAATCATCCTAATGTTACGACCCTTTAATACAGTTCCTCATACTGTGGTGACCTCCCCCACCAACCAAAAAATAATTTTCATTGCTACCTCATAACTGTAATTTTGCTACTGTTATGAATCGGGCGACCCCTGTGAAAGGGTTGCTTTACTGCCAAAGGGGTCGTGACCCACAGGTTGAGAACCACTGCTAAGGGGATTACACCAGCTTTATTCTGCAAATACATAAATGTGAGGCCATTTCTCCTGGTGATAAATAGATCTGGATCCCAAACACAATTCCCGTCTTCTTGGGACTCCTTGGGATCAGCTTTTTTTCTGTAGAAGTGAAAATGTGTTTACCTGCCCTAATTTTGTTACAAGCTTTTAGTAGGCAGAAAATTTTTTTAATTAAAATGACTAAACGAAATTTGTCACACATAGGGTTTCTCTTTCCCCCTTCTGTTTTAACAGTGGAGATGTCAAAGCATTGTAAGCAATATCAGGGAACTTGCCTGATTCCAAACCAGTGGAACTCATTAGGTAGTCCATGCGCTGTTTCATCCTACCAGATTTATTATATAAATCTTGGCTCCTAGCTCTCAGACAATCCAGAGAGCTGACCAATTGTATTGAGAACTTCTTAACACACTCGGGATGATTTGAAAGACTGAAAAATGCTTAATAAATTTGTTCAGCTGTTTTTGAACTAACTTACCAAACAGACATTTTTTTTTCTCTCTAAATTTACCAGGAAGGTCACAGACTCAATTAAGCCGTATTGTTTTCCGGGCCTTTTACACCATAGGATTTTACAAACTTGCAATATTCTGTCTTGGTTAACTTCTCTCATTCCTTCTATGCTGGATTTAGGGGAAGTTAGTGGGCAGGTTTAGGCCCTCCTGAATGCCCTAAGGAAATGACCCCATGTACAGATTTGAAAAACCTTTTCCCTCCAATTTCTAATTCCTTGTAAGGGTGCTGTTGCTTCCCCACAACAGCACTCCAAAAGACCGCTATATTTATAGGATGGTCAGACTTCTCAAGTACTCTTTCCTGATAGGTATAAATTTTAACTCTAGAAATCCAGGGAAACAAAAATTGGCTTAAGTGTTTTTCCTTCTTTATAAACCCTGGTATATCAGGTTTAATCACTGCCCTAATTTCTCCTTCATTATCCTGATCAGTAACTCCAGCAACAATCTGAAGACTGATAATTTAGATTGGACCTTCCTAATAGATGTCCCGTAGTTCTTTTGGTAGCGGACCCCAATTACTGTTTTTAATAATTTCTGATTTAATTACAATTACTGGCTTTCCTTCACACCTCTGAATAGCTCTAGTATCAATTTGAATTCCTTGAGTACTTAGGTTAAATCTTCCTGATAAAAACCCCGTATTACTCTTTCAAGCAGAGACTCCTGAACTTCAGTTTTAACAAGCTGTGGGGGTACTCTTTAACCTTTTCTTGGCTAGTTACCTTTACATCAATATAGGCTGGGCTCTTGCAAGTTTGGCCATGTCTGGTCTCCTGCTGTGAGGTTGGGGCATGTCTGTGATTGCTATTCAAAGATTCTTTTGTTGGGTGGGCAGAGGCATTGCCTTTCCTGCACGGTTGGGCAGGGTTTGGATCAAGCTCTTTTCTCTATTTCCCACCCTGGAAGTGTTTGCAAAGGAAATCCCTTATTGTTGAATCTTGAGGGACATTGACTCACCCAGTGAGTCCCTTTCTTACAACGCCATTCTTAGTATTTTTATGAGCATGTCCCTGTGCTGTTTCATCCTACCAGATATGTTGAAAAAAACTCTGAAGGAGAAAGACATATTTTTGCCAAAGATCTCCAATAAGCAGGGATCCAGCTCTTGGACTCTGCCAGAGATCTTATCATGCTAATTACAAAATGAGAGTCTGAGCCATAGTCAATGACCACCTGCTTGAGATCTTTTAGCAACACAAAGGGGAAGGCACTGTGAATTCCCTGTAGGGGTTTCTGGGCTGTCTGTTAATAATTTGGACAGAATAAGACATTCTAATCTCTAAATCTCGTTCTGCAATCCCTCTTTCTACCCTTGAAAGTAAAAGTGATTTTTTTTTAATACTTTGCCTCTTTGCTTCTATTTACTGCACTGGTCTTCTCAACCAATATATCTTGAAACTCCATTTCCGGACCATCATCTTCTGTGTTAACTCTCTTAATTTGCATTTCTCTGGAGTTAATCTCCACATCTCTACCTCCAGCACTGGCTTGCTTGATTGTTTTACAATGTCTAGTTTTTTTCTACACTAAACTCCAGCAGGGGAGCAGATGCTTTTAATATCATTTCCTCTTCTGATTCAGACTTAGTTTTCTCAGCTCTGTGTAATATCTTTTCATCTGCCTGATACTCATTCTGCCTGCCTCTCACCAGGTTTAAGTTTGGGTATCTCAGGTTTCTCACTACTCTGCTGGTTTTGTTTCTTTGCTTTCTCTATCTTTGAAAGCAAGGGAGCTTTGTGGCATTGTTTAATAGCTTCACTTTGAATCTTGGAATGCGCTTCCTTTAGTGCAGTGATTCTCAACCTTCCTAATGCCTCGACCCTTTAATATAGTGCTTCATGTTGTGGTGACCCCGCCCCCCCCAACCATAAAATTATTTTCATTGCTACTTCATAACTGTAATTTTGCTACTGTTATGAATCAGGCAACCCTTGTGAAAATGTTGTTTGACCCCCCAAAGGGGTCACAACCCACAGGTTGATAACCGCTGTTCTAGGCATTAGCACCTTTGAACCTTAGGAGGCTGCAGTCCACTGAGGGCATAGAGGCTTTGGCCATGAAGTTTCATTTAGAATCAGAGGCTTTAGGTAACAAATCCATCCCTGCTTCTTCAGGTTTTTCTAAAGTTTCATCACCTAATTCATGCTCATTCAAAGAGACTTTATCTTGTTTTTCTAGATTTGGATAGACACAAGACTTCTCACTAAATTGATAACTCTCTTTCTCTTCCTGCAAATGTTCTAAAACCATCTTAACTTGAACCCACAGAGACCATGTCTCCAAAGGGATATTCTCCCCATCTCTGTTTGCTTTTAGTTTACAATGACGTCTCTAGATCAAAAGTTCCTTACTCTGGGAACCATGGATTATACCTTTTTACTACTTCTAGAAAACATTGCATCATTTTCTATTACTTTTATGCCCTGTCTTTTCAGTAAGTGGATGAGCATAATACCGTAAGTTTTAGGTTTACTTTTACCTTGCCCCATTGTCCTCCTTACAATACCCATTCACATTTCCATTACTTATTTGCTAATCCCCCAACCAGATCCTCACTTCCCATAATTTGCCTGATACGCTCTACTATCTGGTGGGGCGGTACAATTGTTACACAGGGTATAACTCAAAAGATGGGCGCCATTTGAGGGCACCCATTTGATGGGCACCATTTGAGGGCAGGAATCCAGCACCTCACAACTATATCACGGGTCTGATAGGTGCAGTTGTACGGTTATGATATATAAAGATTGTAGTAAAGTCATAGAACATAAGAGAGATAAAAGAGAAGGTAAAATAAAGGAGTCAGACACATTTCATGGTAGCATGCTCACTTCCTGGACGGCCATGATCTCACCAGCCAGGTCTGCACACACATGGATGGAGGAGAGGGGAGAGGGCCAGAGGAGAAGAGCGGGCCTTTATTGTTTGGAGGCTATTTGTAGATAGCCATAAGACATGCATATTCAGTAGTTATATATGTCACAAGGTGGGTGGTAATTACAGTAAAGTCTCTTTGAGTTCACAGGTGAGGAAACCTAATACCTCCATTGGGGGAAGACCTGACGGGGGATGGGCACCGCAGTGGGAGGAGATAACCAGGGAATGTCTGCCTCTACAGGGAGACAGAATCAGCCATGTGCTCAATTTAAGGCAGCATAGGGGAGAATCTGTGGGAATGATATTTGTTAGTTTCCCACATTTAATAACAAAGAAAAATCTTCAGCTGTACCAAACTAAAAAATATATAGCTCTTGTTGTTGTTACAAATATACAGAGTGAAATAAGACATTAATTCATGTTTGTACATGCCCACCTCAGAGATAGTGATTACATCCTTCGAGTTGTTCAAACATTCACACCTCCCTTGTCTTAGTTGTTCTTCCACTATCACCATATACTCAGTGCTCCTTGAAGTTCCCATCTAATTTTAACACTCACCTACATTTTGTTTAGTTATTTATTTCCCAACAGTCGAATTAGCATTTAATTCGCGTATCACAAATCCGATAGTTCAATCACATCAAGAAGACTTGTATAATCATCATGATAATCACCTTTAGAATATTTCCTTCATTCATATACTCATCGCTGTTAGCTCACCATCTCCCCACAACCTCCCCTGCCTTCCACCCAAGGAACCATTAGCCCAGTTACTGTCTCTATAGACTTACATACACTTACATACTTATCCTGGATTTCATATACAGAAAAACAATTTTTAATAACCCTCAAACAAAAACTAACAATAACAAAATAGATAAAACTTCAATCAAAAAGGGCAGAAGTACTAAAAAACAGAACAAATTAACTGGATCATAAGGGAGATAAAATGCTAAGGTACTAAGTTTTAACATAACTGTATCTGCAACAATCCACTTTCCAATGCGTTCTTTATGACAGCAAGACTATTAACATCACGGTCAGAGGGGATTCACCAGGGGCTTACTCCATGTGTATTTTCCCTTACACTTTTCTTTTTTTTTAACTGAGACAGCTTTAAAATGGGTCAAAAAGGTGATCAGTTGATATTACATTTTTAACCTAACCACTTCTGCCATAATCGACAGTGTTCTTGTTAGATCTCTCAGGGGAGAGATATACCTTGGTCCTTGGCTCCGCGTGAGAAAGAATTCACGCTGAAGCCTGGTTTGTGATCCAAGTGAGTTTTATGAGAGTTAGAAGAAATTTCAGGATTACACAGGCACCTGCAGGGCCCTCACCCCGTGCAGCCTCCCTAGAAGCTGCTCTGAAGGTCATTGCGGTCAGCTCTGGGGTCCTGCCTTTTTCAATTATTCAGGGAGGAGGCATGGTGGATGACCCTGGTTGACCCCATTGGCTGACTTGAATTTACCTGGCCTAGGTGGGCCAAACCAGGTGCAGCGCTCAGCCAGGTGTACCTCCCCTTCCTGGTCGGAAACCTGAACCTCTGAGCATGCGCAGTGTATCACTCCTTCCTGGGCTGCTAGCTCGGGCCTCTGAGCATTTGTAATGGACGGCCCAGTCCCTAAGCTCAACTACCTAACATTCTCTCTCTGATAACAGGGCTATTCACATCAGCTATGATCAGAGGGGATTCACCGGAGGCTTAATCCATGTGGACCCTGCAAATGGATTTTGGACTGTCATCTATAGCCTTTTGCAAACCAGGCTTTCACAATTTAAGCTCTGATGCCATTCCTTCTTTTAGATTTGGATTATATTATTTACAATCCTTGGATCACACAGGCGGGTGTGCTTCTTCCATGTGGACTTTTAGTTGATTATTGTGGGTTCGGATAAAAGAAGACCTCTACAATGTCCAATTAGAATTATTGAAGTCTATTTTTAAAATCAGGCTAGTTTGGGTTGCAGCAGAAATATTCAAAGGGAATCTTTCTCCAAACTTCATCCCCCTTTTCCCTGACCAATTTCTTTTATATAATTCAGGTAGGGTAGAGTACAGAAAACAGTTTATGCTTTCAGGTTAAGGGTCGGATTTCTCTGGTGTGCACAGCCCACTCAGGAGCTTGCACCCTCTTCTCTCTTTGATTCTGTGCTCCTCTTTGGTTCTATGGGCTCTGCCTTCTGGACATTTTCCATGTGGTTTTTTGAGCTTCCTTGAATCGCCTGATTTCAGTCACAAACTCACCCACGCCCCTGCCATGCAGCCTGGCATGCTTTCCAGAGACAGCGTGTACTTTTTGATACTGTACTACCTGAAACTTCCCTTTCCCTCATAAGTTACTTGGATTTACAAAAGTGCTTCTGCTGTGTGAAAGCATTGAGAAGGGAGAAATGGGGAAAACCATCCAAGAAACCTAACAGATCCAACTCCATTTTGGTTTTTGCTCACTCCTGCTTTGTCTCTAAAGCGGCAATCCTTTTTTCCCCCAGCCACCCTCACCCCATCCCCAAAGCTGTAATCCTTATATGAATTTCAACCATTTGCTGATCAGACAATGTAACTATGCTAGACAAGTCTGGGCATGTCCAGGGAAAGTCAAGCAAAAACCTTTCTTCCAGAATTTCCATATGGGTAGGCAAGTCTTGACAAGTCCGGTGATGGTCAACCAATCAGAATCTTCATAAGAAGTTCCTACTGTTTGCCTATATATATATCTGTCCTCAGCCTCTGGAGCACTGTGTTGAGCGATCCTCTCAACCATGTGGTTCCAATGTATGGATTGCTTTCTGCTATAATATATCACTTTGTTTTCATTGCAAATTGAATGTGAGTTTTTCCTGCTCATTGATACTATGGATGTATGTAGGAGTGAATTCTATATCATGTCTGAGATTACCTCATAGAAATTTTAGCAATGATTTTAAACAATGAAGGAATTAAAGCAATGTGGTCTTAATTTTTAACTTGATTGATGTAAGTTCACTATATTTCTCTTTTGTGTGTGTGTCCATTTGAAACATTATCACAAAAATTTAATACACTATTACATTTTTATGTAAATATTTAAGACACACATTTATGCATATATGAGGGTTTTGATTCATTCCAAATGAGGATATTTCTTGAACTTTCTATAAAAATTTTTAAAAATAAATCTATAGGGAAGGTATGTTTTTTTTTAACCACAAAAAGTCACATTTACTGCCCAAACACAGCATTGCTTCATTTTTGCTAACTTGAAAAACAAAAAAAGAATACGGAAAGCAGAAGAAAAGGCAAGTTAGAATACATACATATATCACTAAGTGGTATTGACAGAAGTAAAACAAAAGTATATTTAGGTAAAGTTTCAGGCACCGTGTTTTATGATCCCCATTCCTGGGTTTTGTCTGTAGCTTGTCCTCCTAGTGAGGGAGGGAAATGGACACTCCTGGCCCTGAGAGAAAGGCTTACAGCGTCTCTTGATTGTGGAAGAGGGGTAGTTTAAACAAGAATTGCTCTAAGGGTACTTACAAACCTGCATTCCATTGTAATGTTGAAACAGGTTACTCCCTCAGGCCAGGCCAAGGCCAGTTGGAGAGGGCTGGGAGAATGCCTCAGGGAGAAGTGATCTTGGGACAGTTCTGCTTAAATGTGGTGACTTGAGCGTGTGTATTTCACATTGACTTACTTAAAGAACTGCTAGTTTAAAAACAAGTCTTTAAGATGCCAAATGTATTCTTTTTGATAGCTGAGCACCATCTAGTCTCTTCATTACACTTTGCTACAGCATCCATATATTCAGTGGTCTCTTCCTTTGGGGGAGCATGCCATAAGAACTAATTATTCTTAGGTTGGGGCTAGAATTAAATGCAAACCCAAAATCCACTCATGCATTCATGGCTTATATATGTCTCTGGTTCACTTTTGATACATTATTGCCATTTTACATTAGAGCACATTCCCCTGGGGCATTACTTCCATTGCTATCAAATCAATGCTTACTGATTCAGAGTGGCCATATAGGGAAGGTTAGAATTGCCCCAGCAACTCTCCAAGCCTGCAAATCTTTACAGGAGTAGAAAGCCTCATCCTTTCTCTAGGGAGCTGGCTAGTGGTTATCAGTGCTAATCTTGAGGTTAGCAGCCCATGTGTAACCACTGTGCATTGATGGTATCATTAGTTTAACCAATGGTATAGAATTTAAAACACTGTAGGAAAAAAAAAAACACCATGTAGACCAGCTGTGAACTGCAATACATGCATTATTGACTTGCACAGAGTCAAGGGCAAGTGCAGTCTTAAGTGACTGGACACTATACGTTAAAAAATGGGGGTTGGTTGGTGACAGGGCTAAACTTTAGGTAATGTTCATTCACAATGACAAAGCCACATCTATAAGATTAATACATGCCATAATGAAATAAAGAGGGCATTAGAGTAGTAACTATATGGTAATTCTGGGCCATCATTCACTGGGCACCCTCAAGGCAAGACATTTGAATCTGCCAGTTAGCAGTCATCTGCTGCTCTTACATTAAGGAGTTTCCTCCTTAAGTCTAATGGCTTCTGGTGAGTTTGAGGTAAAGGCCAATACGTGTAGTGGGGTTTCCACACTGAGTCTATCTGGGGTGACCTATGAAGGATGTTTGTACCTTGAAGGAGTGGACTCTAAAGTCCCAGCTACATGTAGCACAAGGACTGGGCCACAAAGAGCTGCATAGAAATGAGGTCAAAAGTGCCCAGTCAGCTGCATTTTAGACTCAAAGCAAAATAAATCTTTTCTTAGTAGGATTAATGGAAACCAACAAGGCCCCTTTCCAGGTGCTGCCAGGAAGAACTTGCTTCTCCTCTGGACCAACTAAGATTTTTTGCCTGGAAGGAAATGAAGCCAGGGTTATTTTGCTCACGTAGCCAAGAACACAGCAGCCAGGGAGAGGAGCTGCTATGTAACCATTTCTGAATAGCAGAAGGGCCAGCTCTCAGGTGTTTAAAAATGGGGAAGACTGTTGCAATATATCCCTTCATGCCAGGCTTTTATCTTTCCTGCTTCTTACTTTCTCTGTTCATACTGTCACGGTAGCTTTGCGCTTCTCCCTGATTATCTGCAAATCAAGCAAAAACAAAACAAAAAAGCAAGACTAAGAATGACCCAGCTTTGACTGAATTTTTGAGAGAAATGTGCTCACAGTCTTAGATAGTGTGACTTTTTATTTGAGATATGTCATCCAATCGAGCCAGTGGCGAGTGGAAGCTTTACTGATTTCCTGAGAAATAGCTTGTAAAGAAAGCTTTAGCTCACAAATCCCAAGTAATGGAAGAATGACAGAGAAGAGACTATAGTACACATAAAAATGATTAAAAACAGTTACTGGTCTTCATTCTAACAGGTCCTTGACCGACAGGACATTCATAACCTTAACTCTTCAGAAGGAAGGCTGAGCATGAGAGGAACAGCTTCTGTGTAAGACCAATCTGATAGAATAAATAATAGCAAAGAAACACACACACACACAAACACCAAACACCAGAAAGAAAACCTGAAATATTGAGCTCTGAAATAAATAATGCTGTACCAATCCCCTAGTCAATGTTCAGCTTCCTTATTTGTTCAGTGGGCAACCTTTTGAGGATCAGAAGAGTTGTATGATGGGAATGAAGTCAGCAAGTCAGTGTGTTAGTCCGGGTAGACTAGAGAGACAAATCCATGGACACTCATATGTGTATAAGAAAGAGCTTTATAGACAAGAGCAATTGAATATTGAGAAAACATCCCAACCCAGTCCAGATCAAGTCCATCGGTCCGATACTAGCCCATATCTCTGATACCAATCTATAGAGTCCTCTTCAGGATCACGAAATACATGCAATGACACTGAATGCAGGAAGATTACAGGCCAGTGGGTGGGAAGTCTTGTGGATCCAAGGACATTGTAAGCATCTCAGCGCTGGCAGGGGTCTCCACGTGGCTTCTCTGGTTTCAGAGGTATGGCTCCATCAGCCTCTCTCCATGTGTCTTCTCCATAGACATCTACAGGGATGTCTCACAGGGAGTGAGCAGAGAGAGTGTCTCCCACCTCTAAGGAGGAACTGCAAGAGTTCCCAGAATCCTCAGGAGAAGGCCATGCCTACACAGAGGCCTCATTGGCTATATCCAGATTGATAAACTAGACTCTACCCCTACACTCTTAATCCTCAAATTGACACCAGATTATGTAATTACTACAGTCAGGTTCTGCCATTTCCTTCCTCTGCTACTTCTTTGAGTTAAAATTTTCTCCATAAATCTCTCATAGGACGTTTACTAGAATAAAATAAAAGATGTGGCAGCTTCTTTGAGACAGCTAAGGCATAAACTATTCAAAATCAATACCACTTGCATACAGAGCACCTGGGTGGTTCAAATGGTTAAGTCCTTGGCTACTAATGACAAGGTTGGAAGTTCCAGGCCACCCAGTGGTGCCTTGAAAGGCAAGTCTTGCAATCTGCTTCCAAAATATTTTGAAGCCTGTGACCATATGCAGATTCTCAGCCTCTCTAAACCTCCGTGTCCTTATCTATAGAAGGGTAAACATCTGTACATGCAGGTATATTGCCTGTTGTCAGGGGAGGGACAACCTGGAGAAGGAGGGTGGCCCTGAAAACCCTGTGGAACAAGGTTCTGCTCTGACACACACGGGGGAAGCATGATGCAGCTGACTTAAAACTTCTGTTTGAGCTTTCGTTTATCACTTAAACAGAGAATACTTATATAGAGAATGCCTATTTTAAATACATAATTTTATTTATTTATTTATTTTTAAAGAGTTTATTGGCATTTCATCCACATGTCATATCATTCAATCATATCAAGAAGAGTTGTGCAATCTTTACCACAATCAATTTTAGAACATCTTCTTTGGACTCATTTATTCATGTAATTATTTTGTTCAATATTGGCAAAAATATACACAACAAAACATTCTCCAATTCAACAACTTCTACATATTCAATTCAGTGCCATTGATTACACGCTTCCTGTTGTACAACCATTGCTGATATCCCTCTTCAACATGTTCCACCACTATACCCTCTAAGCAAAAACTCATCCTCTTTCACCCCTGGTAACCATAGGGCAAGTTTGTTCTTTATGGGTTTTTTGATAATTTTTTAATAGAATATTCACATATCATACACTTCTATACTTAAATTACTATTAAACAGAGTTATATATACATAATCTTAATCCATTCTAGTGCTCCTTCCCCCATCTCACATTCATTGATTGCTTCCAATTCCTCTCCTCTCCCACCCCCATTCCTGATAAACCATCATAATTTTATTTAAGTCCAACATCAACACTGCATAACTTAGTGACACTGATTGCAATTTTTGAGTTATGCAACCATTGTCACTTTCCTTTTCTGGATCGTCCCTCCACCAGCCATTGCCCACCATACCTCGATGTAAGCATGCTCACTGTTCCACATTGAGGTTGAGAGAGAATGAGCTTCTGCCTATGATCATGGGGATACAAAATTGCAAAGTCAGGCTTCTCTGATTTAACCATTGCCACACGATTATAAAAAGGTTCTAACAGGTCATCTCATGTAATCCTACCCTTTATTTAACAGGCGTGGCTCTCAATTTTTCTTATCTTTCACCTTCATTCTGAACTGTGCACGTGTTGTTGTGGTTGTTGCGTCATTTCCTGCTCTTGGGGTCTTTGGCTTTGCCTTTGCACAAAGCACTCCTTCCCTCACTCCTCATCCCACTCACTCTTTTCAGTCTCATCCCAGGTACCACGAGGGTGGGGGTGAGGTGGGGGCATGACTCCGCTGCATCCCAAGCTTTAGCACAAAGCCTGTCAGTTAGTGGGGGCATAAATACTTGGTCAAGAAAGAAGGGAATGGGAGAAACAGACCCGTAGAGATGAAGTGACCAGACCAATACCAAGTCAGTGAGATCTTCCTACATCCAACCCGTCTGTTGTTTCTACTCATCATGGGGACCACTTTTATTTCCTGTTGCAAATAACGGGTTTGATACTGACTACTCTAATCATACTCCATTAATTAAAACCTCAGTGATTCTCTAAATTAGTCATGCACTGTAAAAATAGAATAATGTGTTATTTGGGCTAAGAAGGAATTCAGCTGAGAGGAACACTGAGATAGCGAAAACAAGATTTGGGACCAGTTAATGATAGGAGGGTGAGAAGCTAGAAGCAATATGCAGTTATTGGAGAGAAGGCTTAGGGCTATTTCACATTAATTTTTGCCAGCATATGGAATACTTTGTGTCAATCCAATTTGAAGAATAATGAAAAAAGAATCTTCCTCCTACTTAATTATGCAAAGTTGAATTCCAGCCTCTTCCTGGCAGGGTGCAGCCATGGTAAAATAAACAGAGCGATGATAAAATGCAAGAATGAAAATGATGATGCAAATAGAGATTTTAATAAATTATAGCTAGGTGAACTCTGTAATGCAAAGGCAGAATTGTAATTTCAAAATAAAGAAACATTTTCATCTATTAACTAATGGGACAATTTCGAAAGTGATGCCCCTCTGTCATGGCATTGATAGATAGTATTATTCATGTCAGTGGGATAATCCATTTTCTCTTTGCCTCTTTAGTCTATCTAAAGAAATCATGATGCCACCTAGTGTTCATGAAAATTCACCAGCAAATGATATACAGCAGCCATCAAGGGAAATGGGTCCCACTTGCAGTATGATTTATTCTTATTTAGCCTGGGTCGCTCCGTGGGAGAAGGATGCGACTTTCCACTCCTGTAAAGAGTTACAGGCTCGGAAACTCACAGTGGCAGTTCTGCCTTGCCCTACAGAGGGCCTAGGAGTCGATAGCAGTGTTTGGTGAGTTTTGGATTTTATCGTAAATAGGACTGGCTGAGAGAAAGTTTCAAATCCCAAACAAACTCACTCTGATTCCTAGCGACCCTATATATATATTGATAGTGTGATCAAGCCCATGCTGACTTACAGTAACTCTAGAAGGCTTTCAAGCTTGTAAAATGAAAGCAGAGAGCCTCATCTTTCTCCGGAGGAGTGGTTAGTGGGTTTGAACCACCGATTTTGTGGTTATCCAGCAGTACCACCATAAAGAAACAAAACAAAAGTCCATGCATGTTTCTCAAACTTTTTATTATGAAATATGTCTAACCAAGACAAAAATGGAGAGAGTGAAAGATAAACTCCCTCCTTGTATTCATCACTCAATTTTAACCATTATCAACCTCAAAAAGAAAACCAAAGTGCTAATAGATTCTTTGGAAAGCGCAGGGACAATCTGAATTAAGAGCAGTTGGCAGTCAATACTAATAATGAAATCGCCAGCGCAATCTTAATCCACCATGGCTCTCCTCTGTTATTAGATTATGTTGAAACAAAGTTCTTTTTTTTAATTCTTGTCCTTAGGAGACAATTTAGCAACAACATCAACAATCTGCTTAGCACAAAATGTAGCACTTCTTTTGGGGCAACCCAAGGCTGGAAATAATCTCAATGTCATTGAGGAAATAATTTACTATAAACATATTAAAATGCTCTTAATGAGCATTGTGGTCACTTAGAAAATGGTTGTGATGCTGAATGTTACAAGTGGAACACACACTTCCCATGCACTCTAGTGGCAACATCTAGAAAAATACGTGCATACCAATCTAAGATGATACACATAAAACACAATTGCATTAAAAACTATTTTAGGCTCATCTTGCACATTTCTTGTCTTAGACCTGGAATCAACCACTTATCGAAGAAGACTTGATCTCTTTTAGAGAAAAATAGTACCTATAGACTGCCATGGGGACACTCATTGCTACCTTGATGATGATTGTTAAGTCCTTTCAATGGACACGTTATCACACTATCACATATATGTGCATACGCATGTGTGGTTACATTATTTATATCATTCTTTTTCTATTTACATTTTCAATTACTATTTTGAGATCTTAGAGTTTAAACTGAAGCCCCCGATTTTTTATTTATGAAAATCTTGATTCCTGACAGCATCCATGGAATGACTTATTTACTGTTTCCTATATAACATTTAATTACAGAATAACAAGACCCACATTTGTTCTCAGGAAACAAGTTACCATATTTTAAAGTCGCTAGAAGTAATTTCTCTTTCTGTGTTTTCTGTGCTTCTGTCATTGGCTGGATCGCAGGTTCATCCGTTTTAGTTGGCTTTGATTTATAGGGATTTCTAACAATTTTGCAGAGGAGTTATTTATACATGTGCTGTATCATATGACAACTCTAGTCTGTGCTATCTCCTTCATAATGATCACTTAGCGTTGGTTCTTCCTGTAAATACTGATATATACACATTGCTTGACACTCATTCTTATCCCAGCTCCTTGTCACTTATTTGGTTGTCTGAATTCGTTTTTGAGTAGATTCCCGAGGCAGGGCATGCGAGAGTAACACTCCTGGATTGTTACATATTCATAGCAGTTTGTTTATAGCTTTAAACTTGAAAGCCTGTTTGGCTGAATATAAAATCCTTTCCCACATTTTCTTACCTCTTGTAAGATAAATAAGTTACTCCATCTTGGCATAAAGTATTGCTATTGAAAAATCTAATGCAAGTATTATTTAATTTCCATAATTGCTTGTATATCTCAAGACTTCCTTTATTTTTCTCCTTCAAGTTCCACACATATGTGTAACATATGTCTCATTTTTGTTCATGGGCTGATTTTCTAGGGTAACTGGTATACTCTTTAGACACAGGTTCAGTATTCTTTGTGAAAAAACAAAACAAAAACAATTTCTAAAATGGTTTTTTCAGTTTTTGTTTGCTTGCTTTATTGTGGTTTTCTCCTTTGTCAATTATTGTGTATGTTGATATAGCGGGTACTCCCCCCGAAACCTTTTTTTCCCCAAAGCTATGTACTTAATTTCTTTTTTTTTACAAAGCAACCTTATCATCTAAAATATAGTCTCCAAGACACTTAATACAGTTGTCAAACCTGATTCCATTCTTGGAAACATTTTTCATACTCATCTGTTTGGATGGCTGACAGCACCTCCCTCGTTGTTTTATTTCTGCACCTCTTCAGCAGTCAAATTGCTGTCCTTTCATGCCCCTCTTCATTCTCGGAAAGAAAAAGAAGTCACACAGAGTGAGATCAGGTGAGTCAGGAGCATGGGGCAAGAGAGGCATGTTGTTTTTTGCCAAAATTTGGTGCATTGAGATGGCTGTGTGAGCAGGTGCATGGTTGTGGTGGCAAAACCTGCCACCCGTCTGCCACAAATCAAGCATTTTTTTGTCTCACACTGTTATGCGATCTTTTCAGAACCTCTGAATAGAAAGCTTGATTAACAGTCTGACCTGGTGGAACAAACTCCATGAAACTATCCCCCTCACATCATAAAAACAAATGAGCAGTCTTGATCTTTGAGTTCACTTGATGAGCTTTTTTGGGGTGAGGTGACGATGGCATCTTCCACTGACTTGACTGATGTTTGCTTTCAGGGTCGTCACCAGTAATGACCTTGGGGGAAAAGTCTGGGTCACTTCAGAGCTGTTCTTTCAAAGCACGGCATGTTTCTACTCATCCTCTTTTTTCTGGCCAGTCAGAACCCAAGGCATGGATTTTTCAGTGACCCTTCCCATTCCCAAATCTTCTGTTAAAATTCACTGAATGGAGCTCTGAGAGTCCAGATAACTTCCCCATCTCTTCAATGGTCAGTCATCAGTCTTCGAGCACAGGTGCATGGGTTTTATCGACATTTTCATCCATTTGAGAAGTTGATGCACATCCAGAACGAGATGTGTCATCAATCGACATTTCACCTTTTTTTGAAACAAGAAAAGCACTCATACACTGAGTTTTTCCCATAGTGCTGACCTTGTAAGCTGTGCTCAACATCACCACAGTTTCTGTGGCATTTTCCCCTAGCAGGAAACAAAATTTCACAGCCGCGTGCTGTTCTCTTAAATTAGCCATCTCTAAAAGCGAGGTTCTAATGAAACTGCTTTTACAAAAAAAATCACTGTGACCAGAGAGAACCTTCCAAGGTGACACCACTGGGTGCACTAACTCAGAGCAAGTTGCTGGATGCTCACCTAGCAGGAAAAATATATTCTACAAAAGCTCTGCCAGTGGAGCATTTTTCCATTTTGGGGGGATGGTTACCCACTTGTATATACTACACTTATTTTCTCTCCCATCCTTATAATCTTTTTCTTTCTTTTTAAAAATCCTTTTGTTAGGAGCTTGAACAGACATAACAATCCATAATTCAATTAGATCAAGGATAACTACAATTGCTGCCACCATCAGCCAACATGTTTTATTTCTTCTTGAGCTCCTTGATATCAGTTCCTCTTTAACCCCTCCCTTTCCCACACTAGCCCCCAGGACCCTGTTATATATCTATATATCTATATCAATATCTATATCTGTATCTTACACCAATTAATGGATCTGCTCACCTATAATACTGTTATTCATTCCCCTCGAGTGGAGTTATACTGATATCATTGCTATCAGCTCTTCCCCACTCCCCCTTCTACTACTGTTTCTGAAAGGGTTATCTATCTTGGCTTTCATACAACAAAGAACTCATTTTCTATTAGAATTATGGTGTCTTCAAATCTATGGTCTTCCACATTTTGAGCAATGTTCCTTTTCCATCTTGATCTGGTCCATCACTTTCTTTTGCCATTTAGGGTCACTGTACTGCTCCATTTGTACCCAATGCCTGTTGTTTCTCAGGGGTATGATGCCTTGTCCTGTACTTTCTTGGAGGGATGGTGCTTTGTCCTGCAGTTTCTCAGAGGTAAGGTGCTTTGTCCTGAAGTGTTTTCTTTCATGAGGACAATTGGATTGGGGCATACATGTGAATCATGATGGCAACTTCCTTGTGAATTTTTGCTTTTGGAATTATAAGGGCTTCTTAATCTCTTTGACTGTGTTTTGATCTATGAGATTACAGGGATTGGAGCCTGTAAAGCCCATTCTCAAGTGTGGCTGCTTTCGCCATATTGACCTGATGATTTTTCATGCAGACAGTGGATTATACTCTTCTCTTAGGGACTGGTAGACTCCAAGCTAGTTGTCTTTGAGGGGACCCTGACTGACATTGACATCTTGTGCATCAGAGCAGAACAGTTCTCCATAGCGTATTCCATCCCCAATTTTGAAATTTGCCAGCCTTTTCCCTTGAGCCATGCTCTAGAACAGCGGTTCTCAACCTGTGGGCCGCGACCCCTTTGGGGAATCAAACGACCCCTTTGGGGAATCAAAAGGGGTTGTCTGATTCATAACAGTAGCAAAATGGTAATTATCAAGTAGCAAAGCAAATGATTTTATCGTTGGGGGGCACCACAACATGAGGAACTGTATAAAAGGGTTGCAGCATTAGGAAGGTTGAGAACCACTGCTCTTAAAGGACTAAATTTCTCTCTAAACTTTGAGTTAGCACATGGGTACATTAACTGTTCACACCACTTAGGGACTTCTGGGTAGTTGGTACCTGTGGGCAATTCAATTTCTGGATCCTTCAGTTCTCAGGTCTTTTGTTGAAAATCCCCTCTATCTCTTTTGCTGCCTCCTACACAGCTGTTACCACACACATCTTATTGCTGTCAGTAGTTGACCCCTCCTATTCATGGGACTATCTTGTTACTTTTGTTCTTAATGTTGCCATGGGCTTTTTTGTTTTGTTGTCCCAGTTATTCTGACTGCCTTGTGGAGCTGTTTGGAGAGAT
This sequence comes from Echinops telfairi, assembly GCF_000313985.2. Lineage (NCBI taxonomy): Eukaryota > Metazoa > Chordata > Mammalia > Afrosoricida > Tenrecidae > Echinops > Echinops telfairi. The sequence continues at coordinate 11,826,887 of NW_022111377.1, read as the reverse complement.
GGAAAAAAAAAAGAAGAACACCCCTGCATTTTTACTGCTTTTATCACCCTGCTGATGGGCGGCTCTGGACTACATGTGGTGCTGTGAATATTCTTGACATGTAAAGCCCAAGAAGAAACTTTATTTGTTTTCCTTTAGAATTGTATTGTCCTTATTCCCCCTGTAAACATATCAGATGATAAATATAATACTGCGTGAAAGCACAATGAACATCTCTGAACAGAACTTGAAAGATATCAAGGATCTCAGGAGAGAAAGGCTTTTTTTTCTATGTTTATAACATTATGGAATAAATCATTCTAATCCTCTTCAAAACAAATGCTGAGAATTATGACCTTTTCTCCTATGATAAGCTTCTCAGAAATTCAAGCTTACAGAGTGTATGAGAAGTAAGCCAAGAAACAAAACTAGATGAATTAAAAGGACATGAACTTCTACATTTCCAAGATTTGCCTTTTATTATTTTGTTGCAGTACAATGGTACAACATGAAACTGCCAAAATCTTTTATCACTCATTTTCTATTCAAAATTATTAATAACACCTTATAATTTCTATCACAGAATATAAAAATCAAATTAATGTTTTTTGTCTAAAAAGGATTTGGTGCTTTTTAGATAGTAAATAAGTGTACTATGTAGCATACAATGTCATTTCAATTAGTACCACTTTCCAAAAATCATATTTTATAAGATATTAGCTTTTTATTCTTGAAAAAGTTTACAGTGTCTTTTTATTATGTCATCAGTTATCTGTATTATCTGCAAAGGCAGGAGTGGGGTGGTGTTCTATTTCGGTTCACTATAACCAAGATGGAGGAGCTCAAATCTTCAAATCTTCTGTACCTCTGGCAACAAACTGGTTAACTAATCACCAAACCAGAAACCAGCTCCCCCTTCCTCACAGGCACATAGCCCATGACATTACCCTGCTTACCTTGTTGTTCTAAACTCACTCCAATTGAATGTGGGTGGAAGTATTATATAGTACCCCTTGGCCTAACCTGAAGGAGCCCTGGTGGCACACTGGTTAAGCACTTAGGAGCTACCTAAAAGGTTGATGATTGGAACCCACCAGCTGCTCTGTGCAAAGAATATGCGACAGTCTGCTTCCATAAAAATTAGTCTTAGAAACCCTGCAAGGTAGTTCTACTCTGTCTTACAAGGTCACCATGACTTAGAATCAACTGCGCAGTACACAACAACAACAATCAGAATAAGATGTAACAGTTTAGGACTGATGGAAACAGCAAAGAGAATGTTGAGACAAAAGGCTGGAATTTTAGCACACAATCAAATATTGATGATGCCTATTGAGCAGGTCTTTCAGGAAGTCTCTGTAATGAATAGTAAATTATTTGCCCGAGCAAGAAAATCTGGCACCAAAAAATTATCCTAATAAATTTATGCTAATAAAGATCCAAAGGCAATGGGATGCTAAAGACTCCTGAGGGCAGAGACTAGTTTCTTGCTTGCTTTTCAATACATGGTCAAACTGAGCTCAATAATTTTCGTGTGGTTCCCAAAACACATAATATAAATTTTTGAATTTTTGGAAAGTTAGGTTTGCAAACTACATGCAGTACCATGATTAGAAGTGATTGCCAGTTTCAAATTTGTTTAATCTCTGTTCTGAAATTTCCGAGATGATTAGATATTCTTTTTTATTAATATAGATATTTTATCATTCCATAGTTCAATCACGTCAAGCAGAATTGTACAATTGCTACCATAATCAGTTTCCAAACATCCTTTTTCTACATGGACCCTTTGATATCATCTCCCCTTTACTTCCCCTCCACGGCTGAGCCCCCCCCCACTCCCTCTTGCCTTATCCAGGATAGGGCAAGAATTTTATTTCTAACTCATGTTTAATCTATACAGATATACTGCTTGTAAATATAGTTCTACTCGATTTAATTTATTGTAGTTCAAGTAGGAGTGACACAAGGCCAATTTTTTGTTGTAACAACTTTGTAATTTAGCACTGGCTCACTAGACCTTTATATTTTCTGCCTACCACACCGCCACACCACCCCTCATTTCTTAATCTAGACTCTAATTTTACATACTGCTTCATACAGATATGGTTTTCTTGTGACTGTGGCAGTTGTGAGGATAGGGTAGGAGAGAAAGGATGATAAAACCTTGCTTGGCAAGTTCCCCAAAATACTTTTTAAAGCACTCTGACCAGTTTGGAGAAGTGGTTAATAATTTATGTGTTGTAGACTAAGTCATTCATCCTCTGTGATGCATTTCAGCTACAGCACAGCTGTCAGGCCACGGAAGTTATAAATCTTCCTACATGCTAACATTCACATTTAATTAATACTAATGGGCAAAGCCGTCTCTAGAAGTTTGTGTAGATGATGAGATAGATTTAGAGGCAGATAATAAGAATAGTGCACAGTATCTGCCTAAGTATAACTGCTAAGTTTTTACTGAAGGCATAACACAGTTTAAGCTGAGGATAACCAGCATCCACAAAGTGAACTATGCTCTCTGAAGAGTTATGAGCATACAGGAAACATAATATTCTGATTGGCTTATGAAAGTCAAAAGTGGATAGTAACAAAAGTGGCAGCTTTATAGTGATTGGTGAACACAACATATACAGGCTTTCATGGTTGCTTGAGAATACATTATTTTAAATGAAAATGCTTTTAATTAATTATCAGATAACCACAGGACAATGGCAAGGCATAGATTTCTGGGAACATGTTATTAAAACAGCTTTCTTAAGACTATAATTTAAAAAAAAGACTTATTGATAGTGCTATGCATCCAGACCCTTCAAGCATACCCTATCACATTTTGCATCTGTCTGATCATAGATGAAAAGACTACTTGGAAATAGATCATGATATCCTGTGTCTGTCTGATCACAGAGGGGGAAAAAATTCCTCTAGGGTGTGTGATTAAATCAACACAATGGTTAAGACAATTTTTTGTTAGAAAAGGCAACTTTAAAATTCAACATGGATTCCAGACAAGCCAAGATGGAATTAAGACGCCACTTTCAGGCTGCCTTACTTGTTTTTTTAATCATTTTATTGGACGCTTGTACAACTCTTATCACAATCCATACATCCATCCATTAGGCTGTCTTACTTATATATGTAAAAATGCCTCAGATATTAGAATTCTTACAATCCCTTCTTTTGATCAAGGATTTTCACAAAAATTCTCTGATCACAAGTAAAATGGTATGATTTCTTCTGTATGGACTTCTTTACTACAATATCCTTATGGATGACCATTTGCATTATTGTAAGTCTTTAAGACCCTGGCTGCCATTTTCTCTGATGGCCCAGCAGCATTCACTGTTTTCACTACATTTAGCATTCATACTTCAGTGATATTTTCAAAGGGTTAGTATGGAGTAGGATGACATTGGACTGACTACTTGGTTACTCTGTGGGTCAGAACCCTTTAGAGTGAGAGCTGTGGTCCATTGGTGGAATAAGTTTTATCAATATGCATAAGTTGCTTCATTAGTAATAGGTTGATCTTTTATGACAAAGTCTTGCCAACAACTTTAGAATTTGTATTCAGTATTGTTTATTACACATATATCATATAATATTATAGATATATAAAGTCATATGACATCTGTGCCAACCTGGTCAATAGAAACACGTGGGATTACTAAGTTTGATTGGAGGACAAAGAGATAAAAGGTTTGGCAAGCCCCACCTGTCTCTCTCTTGATGTCTGGTGATCAGACCAGTGTATGGCTGCCTTAGCGAGTTCTCTGCCTCAACTTGAGAGCCACACTACCTGTGGGACACCCAACCTCTGGATCGTGTTGCTAGAGCTTGAGGTTCCTTCAAAACCTGCTTCACCACACTGCTGGTGTATACATCGCTTGAGTTTGGGACTGTCATCTTACTGACTGTTGGTGACCCGCCCTGCTGTGTGCTGCCTCTGGCCAGACTGCTTGCATTGCTCGACCTGATTCCTTGACCTTGGACTGAGCAGCCCTTGTGAATTGAAGGACTTCCAGTGTATTAACTGTTTCATGGAAGTGAGTTGAACTGAGTCCTCTGTACTGCTGTGTGGACTAATTAGTCGTTATATTCCTTCATGCTCTCTCTCTCTCTCTCTCTCTCATCTACCATCTATATAGCTATCTAGCTATCTGTCTATCTAGCTATCTCTCTAATCGTAAGTGTCCTGGTTTTGTTTCTCTAGAGAACCCCAACACAACATCTTATTGAAAAAGTTCTCCGTTCCAGAGCAAAGATGTTGCCTTGAAGACACAGGGGCTTGATAAACCATGCAGTTTTCAAGTACCTCTATGCACGGGACAGCAACACTACAAAAAGATCAAGTAAGAATGGATATCTTTGAATTATGGTATTGGTGAAGATGAATAAATATAACATGAGCAGTGGGAAAAAGAATACATCTATCTTGGTAAAAGTACCATCAGAATATTTTTTTAAAAGAGGATGTTAAAGCTTTGTCTCATGTACTTTAGGCATGTTCTCAGGAGGAACCAGTTCATGGAGAAGGACACCATGTTTCATAAAAAGGGCCAGTGAAAATGGGGCAGTCACTCAAGCAACTAGACTGACACTGTGGCTGCAGCAATTGGCTCAAACATAGGAATGATTATAATGATGGCAATGTTTTTTTTCCTGTAGCACATAGGGTCCAAATGGCACCTAACAGAAACAACAAAATAATTAATAATAATTAATATAGAAAATGCAAAGTTTTTTAGAGTAATTTAAAACTTGATGGATGACATGGAAAAAATCTAAATAAACTTTTGATGTATCTGGATGAATGCTAATATTTTAAAGATGTCACTTCTTCCCATGTTAACACATTAAGAGAATTTCAATAAAATTTCTAGTTAAATTTACCATGAAGTTTGACAAAAAATTTTAACATCAAGATAAAAAGTTCATCCATGGCAAAATTCAGTCTTTAAAAAAAAAAGCCAACAGACAAATTCTTGCCCTACCAGATATTACGATATACTACAAAACCACAGTAATAAAAATAGAGTGATGGGGACATAAAAAGACTCTGCTGGCAAAAAATAGACAACTCTGAGACTTTAATATATGATTTTAAAAAAGCACTAGAAATGAATGTGAAAAAACATTTTTAGGAAAACTGACTTTCTACATAAAGAACAATAAATAAAAGTGATCACTATTTAACGCTACTTGAAAAGACAGACTTTAGGTGGGTTGAAAACCTAAATGTAAAAGTGTGCATTAAAATTTAATAGAAGATAATGTAGGAGATTTTTTTTTTTCAACAAAAGGGAAGGAAGAAATTTCTTAAACTTTAATGAGCCTCATATCAAGACTTTCCATTTGATGAAAGATACTATGCCCAAAGTTAAAAATGACAGATTTGGAAAAAAACGTGTGACAGTGCCTAGAACCAAGAAGGGACTTGCATCCTAAAACACAAAGGAATTGGGAATTCCTTTTGTAGGAAGGTAGGTACTCCAATATAAAACTGTATTAAGAATATGAATAAGCAATTTTATAGAAGGGAAAACCAGGAAAGTTAACCAGCTACAAAGAGGTGTTCAAATTCATTATTCATCAGACATATAGGTTAAAATGACACTGAAATATCACCCTATACCCAATCATTTGGCAAAATGACAGTGAGATGGGGAGATGGAGCTGTCGTCCTCCTCATGCAGTATAAATATATAGTTCCTATATCTATGTAAAGACTGATGCAGCCATCCTGGGGAGTAATCTAACATCTAGACTGCTTCCTTGATGTTTCATTCTAAAGGAATTATCGCGCAGTCCCTGAGGGTAATAGGCACATGGCTAGTCATCACTTCCTTCATGGGAATGTGAGGCCATTTGAGTGTCTATCTCTGTGCATCCCTTGTGTGCATCCCTTGTGTGCATCCCTTGTGGAGGCCGGAGTAGCAGCAGAAGCCATGCGCGGCAGGTGTGCACATGCAGGAATGTGGATAAACCTTAGAGACCTGGGCAGAGTAACAGCAGAGGCCGTTGAGGGAGAGGAGCCCTGTACAGACCATTGATGAAAGTGAATACTTGCAGTTCTCTCTAAGAGTACCAAGGATGACCCACCCAGGGATCCTGGTTCCAGAGGAAAAAAAACTACAGAACATGTCTGTTCCATTGGGAGAGACGCATGCCAGACCATGGATTAATTTGAAACTCCGGTGTATGGGGGTGGGGGTCGGGGAGAGATGTTGGATGGGAAATCTGCTCCTGTCTAGGAAGGGTTCCAAAGTGGAGAGAGTGGAAGACTACCTACCTACCTTCTTCCTAGTTTCGGCTGCCTTTCCAGAAAGAATGCACATGATCTGTAGATTTAAAAACAGAAGGAGGAGAACTGAGGCCAAGTACAAACCACCTGGGAGTACTTTTCCCTCATTAAAATGGAAGATCTGACTTCTAAGAAAAAGAAGCTTAAAGTAGAACGCATGGTGGGAATGCTCAGTCTCACTTCACTGGGGAGTTGCTAACGCCACAATTAATCTGCAGCACCTGTACTAATTTCCCCAGGTATAATTTGTCTCCATGAGAGGCCAACCTTTTAAACCATGCAGTGCATCAAATACAGCAGGAAAAAAGGAGGGGGTAGGGAAAAGCATTCCAAATTTTAAAATCATTGGTTAAATAATATGAAAGGATCCAATATTAGCATAATGTTCTATTTGTTTCTTCCGATTGCTTAGAAATGCTTTAGAGAATTATACTTCAAAAATATTTTGAAGAAATCTTTCAAAATCCTAAAATGTTAGTTTTTTAGAAAGCGCTAATTTGTTTCTGCTTGAGCTTTGTTTTTGTTTCTGTTACTACTGTTGAAAACAATTTCAAAGCTCAACATCACTTGCAAATATGTGAGCTAAAATAAGATGATAAAAAATTACCGGGAGTACAGTTGCAATAAGAAGGTCAGTTTAAGAACATAATGGATGCGCTTGATAGCCTCTTATGTAGAGGTTTAAAATGACTAATAATACAACATTTCATTCATTGCCCTAAGGTAGGTAAGGTGTACACTTTATCTTAAATTCAGAAAAAGAAAAACCTTTTAAGTGAAAGTTTCAGGGTGGGAATTGGCATTTGAGGTGGAGTTTGAAAAATGGGAAGGCTTTAGGCGGAGAAAAGGTCATTTAAGACAGAGGGGAACAATTTGAACGAAAGTTCAGAAATGATAAAAGTGACGATGGCATGTTTCAGCAATGGTGAGTGGTTCCACTGATTGGATCAGAAGATCAGCCATAACAAGAAATCCTGATAAAATACGTATTATAAACTTAGCACTATTTTGAGTGCCTGATATTTAGGCACTTCTTAAGTATATAGTGAACTCATTAAGAATTAAATGAGTCACACAATTAATCTTTATAGAATCTGATGCAGAATAGTATGGAGCCTGGTGGTGCAGTGGTTATGCTTGGGCTGCAGTTTGCATGGTCAGCACTTCAAAACCACCAGCAGTAATGTGGGAGCAAGAGTGGACTTCCTACTCCCGTAAACAGTGACAGTCTCAGAAACCCACAGGGTGTCGCTGTGAGTCAGCACTGCTTGGTGGTACTAACCATGAGGAAAGTACAATTTTGTTTTTCCATATCTCAGGTGAATTAGGTAAAAATTATGTACCTTACCAAGATCACAGAATCAGTGAACATGGGAGTATAATTCAGGTGTTGATTAGGAAATTTGGTTTTAATTGAGAGACACTCAAGATTTGATTTTAAAACATGACCTATGAACACGACCTATGTATGGTACATTTAAAAAAATATTTTGGGAGTGATATACAGGACAGATCAGAACGGGAAGTGAGCAGTCAGGGGGCTAGTTACGATGCCTTAGCGCACTGAGAAGGTGGTGTTAGTGAAAAGAGAAATGAAGGAGAAGCGTGTCAGTCTAGCCTGAGTAGATTGCTAGCATTATTGAATGAAGTAGGAAGACCATGAGGAAAAGCTGGGGTGGGGAGGAGGAGCTGGTAAACTTGTGACTGAGCTTCAGTGAGGCTCAGGTAGAAATCAAGGTTGAGACAACTTACAAACACATTGGAGAGGACAAAGCTGAAGGTCAAGTGGAGAAGACAGCCATCCAAAGAAGGGAAACAGGGAGGCAATCTGTACAAAGAGGGTATATTCCCTGGAATCACAGCAGACAGGAAAGGACTGAGGACTGACCTTAGGGGCAAATGCCCACTTTAAATATTTTAATCCGTCTCCCATTACCAAACACCCTAAGACATATAACAAACCCTATGATGGATTCTATTCTTAGAGGAGGTCCACTACCCACGTGAAGGCTACTCTCGGTAGATAGTGAAACACTTTTGTTTCTGTATTACAATGAACAACTTTCTGCCCTCCACAGCTGGTTCCTGTGGTATGGGTTTAAAGGAAAGTTCACTTTTTATAGCTGAGGATCACTATCAACAAGTCATTATTTTATACTTTATGTTTGAGTTAAACCTTTTTTAAAAAATTATTTTTTAATCATTTGATTAGAGGCTCGTAAAATTCATATAATTTATACTTCTAATTTTTCTTGTTCCCCCACGAAATGCTGTTGGTGTTACCGCCACCCTTCTCAAACAGACCTGGTCTCTTTTCCGCAGTAAATAATGACGTTCTCGGCTGTACTGCCAGCAGTCTCTGAAGAAAAGATCAGTATAAATGTGTTTGCCACTTTCATTAGTGCGGCTCACAAGGGCCATTTTCACTTGCATTTAGTATGAAATGTATTTGCAACATAGTTATCTGACACAATGATAGTGCATACTCTGAAAATCCACTCAGTCAGTGTTCTTTCGGCAAATGCTTAATGGTTGGCTTCATAAGTACTAGTGTGGTTCTGGGTACTGAGAACAGAGTGATGAGCAAGGTACACAATGTATCCTTGTGATCAGGGAGCTAAAACACAAAAATAGTGACACCTTTTGATGTATGCCTTAAATGAAAACGAACTAAGAAAATTATTTAAAAGGAAATCAGAATACAAAGATGTACATTTTTAAACATGTAGATTAAAAAAATTACCTGTAGAATTTCCTGATTCATGGCAACACCATGTCTGTTATGAGTCAAATTATGCTCCATTAGTTTTGGGGGGATTTTTTTTGGTTCGGTTTACTTTTATTAGCTGCTTTTAAAAACATAATTTTATTGGGGCTCATACAACTCTTATCATAATCCATACAAACATCCATTGTGGCAAGCACATTTATACATTTATTGCCATCATCATTCTCAAAACATTTTCTTTCTACTTGAGCCCTTGGTATCAGCTTCTCATTTTCCCCTCCCACCCCCATCCTCCCTCCTTTATGAACCCTTGATAATTTATAAATGATTATTATTTTTTCATTTCTTACACTGACCGGTCTCTCTACACCCACTTTTCTGTTGTCCACCCCCCTGGGAGGGGGTTATATGTAGCTCATTATGAATAGTTCCCCCTATCTCCCCGCACCTTCCCTTTACCCTCCTGGTATGGCTACTCTCATAGGTCAGACTCCCAAGGAGAGATCATCAGGCTGTGACAAGTTGGACTCTACCCTTATGCCTTCATAGAGGGTCAAGTTGACATGAACTCTACCTGCCATAATTACTTTATGCATCTTTAAGCATTTACAGCAAGGATTCAGCACTCTGTAGGGGACCACTACCTGTGTCCAACCCCACTGTTTGCCTTGGGCACACCGACCCACCCTACCATTGTATCATCAGAACAGCACACAGTGCTTCTCCCATATGACATCTATCAAATACTTGTTGGCTGTCCAGATGTGCATACTCTTGATGGCCTGCACAGTTTCATGTGTTCTTAAAATGGACGTTAAAATTTGAACCTCTCGATTAGCATGAATTTGTGGGTTTTTCCGGGCCAATGATTCTGAGTAGTGAATTATTTTGGCAGATCACCCCAGGCCACTAAGGGAAGAGCTCCACAGGGTTTTTCCATGGCTTAATCTTTCAAAAGTAGATTGGCAGGTCTTTCAAGATGCTATTAGCTGGAGTAGAAACTTGGTACCACACAAAGTGTTGTTGTTGTCATTTTTAAGTGTCATCTAGTCAGTCCTAACACTTAGCAACCCAATGTACAGCCCATTCCTGTGCCATTCTCACAATTATTGTTATTTTTGACCAATTATTGTAGCCATTGTGTCAACCCATCCTGTTGAGGGTCTTCCTCATTTTCTCAGCCCTCTAGCAAACATGGTGTCCTTTCCAAACAACTGGTCTCTCTTGATGACATGCCAAAGTATATGAGATGAAGTGAAAATAGAAAAGGTTGGATGGGGGTGATATCTGTTACTTATCGGCTCAAAACAAGTCATGTTATCACAATGACTATATGGAAATATACTCTATTAAAATTATGCTGTGAAAAAAGGTAGAAATAAAAGAGGAAGATTAAGTGCAGTATTGTTTCACAGCAGAAGACTCTTTCTCACCTATGCCTGATGATGTACATCTGTTCAGCTCTGTTAAAATTTGATGACTGACTATTAAAAAGGTGTGTTCTTAAAATGGCAACTCAGTCATAGTCTGTAATTTTAGATTTTGTAATCTCTTGTATTAAATATTAATTCTCTAACTCTCCTGACTTTTCATTGAATCTCTAAACACTTTTTCGAGGCACTGATCTCTAAAAATAAGACCCATCCTTGTCTCTATGCCTACATCACAGACAAGATGGCCTAGTAAAACCGAGTCAAGCATTGGGCTGCAGACCACAAGGTTAGGCTGTTTCCCAAAAGATTTACAGCCTGATAAACCTGACCGAGCATGCCTCTCGAGTCACTATGAGTCAGAATCACCTAAGTGCAATGAGGATTTCGTTTGTTTCTTTGTTTCTATCACTGACAAATGCCAAGCATGTGGACCTAAATAAAACCTTTTCATTTTTAAGATGTTTTCAATGATTTTGATAATAGTTCTGATATTCTATTTATTTAAAACATTTCTTGGGACTGATTTAAAGCAATGAAAACAAGCCGGTCATTTAATGTGGGATATAATCAGTTATAGCAAGAACATGCAGTTGTTCTCAGGAAGAGAAAGGAAAACTCTCTTCTTCCAAATCTGTGAACACCTGGGGTAATATATGACGGGTACCCACAGAGACAGTAGAGATTCCTGGGTCCACAGCTCCTAATAACTTGATTTGGGACTATGGAAAAATAATTTCACCTCCCACTGGTGGGTTCTCGCAGCATGAATAGAAAGGGTGATTAGACTGTTGTTCGGCAAAGGCAGGAAAAAAAATTCTGACTTTGCTTGCCTGACTCCAATAATCCAAAGCCAAAACATAATATTGACTCGAATGATCTGAATGAATGACTCCTTCAAACTTTTATTGCAATTGCTGAAATAGACGAAGTAGTCAGAAGAAAACTCGGAGATGTCGGACAGGGCAAGATATGACAAAATAACAATTTATAAATTATCAAGGGCCCATGGGGGAGGGGGCAGCAGGGAGGGAGGGGAAAAATGAGGACCTAATGCCGGGGGTTTAAGTGGAGAGGAAATGTTTTGAGAATGATGAGGGCAATGAATGTACAAATGCGCTTTACACAATTGATGTGTGTATGGGTTGTGATAAGAGTTGTATGAGCCCCTAATAAAATGATTAAAAAAAAAAACTGTCCAAAGGAAACACAGGAAAAAAAAATGGCAGGAGAAGGAAACAGGGAAGGTAAGGGAATGAAAAAGCGTCGAAGTTATTTACGTGAGTCTCTCCAAAAACCTTCAAGAGAATGTCTTGGCGCTTTCCTTTTCAGTGTAATGTTAAATGATTTACCGTGCATATTAATTTGTTATCATGACAGGTTGAATAGCACTGAAAATCTTAATCGCATTTACACCAACCCAAACCCAACCCATTGCCGTGGAGTCCATTTCAATGCATAGCGACTCTACACGACAAAGCAGAACTGCCTGTAGGGTTGTCTAGACTGTACTGTTTATGGGAAGGAGCCCTGATGCTGTAACGGTTAGCGGTTTCAAACCACAAGCAGCTCTGCTGGGAAATGATGCGTCTATTTCCTTGAAGAGTTGCAGTCTCTGAAACCCAGGGGGGCAGTTAGTCCTACCCTGTCGGATGCGGTCACTATGAGTCGGGACTCCACGCGATGGCAGTGAGTTCAGTTGTTTGGGAATCCTTATGGAAGCAGACTGACACATCTTTCTCCTGCAGAGAGGCAGGTGGGTTGGAACCACTGATCTTTTGGGTAGCATCCTCCTGCTGTGACCACTATATTACCAGGGCTCTGCAGAAGGTAATTATCACAGGTTCAAGTGTCAGTTTTGTGACACATATGAGGTCTCTTATTGAAGTACATGAAATATGTCTAATACTATCTTTCCTCTAACCTAGTGAGTCCATTAGAATCAGGTGCTTTTGAACGCAGGTGGGAAACAGGAATCATTCAAATATGCAAAACATAATTAAAGGAACATTTTCCCAGGGAAAATTAATTAAGATGGGTAAACATATGGCTATCTCATAACTTAACACTGAAACTGCCATTTACACATCCTGTAGACTCTAAGAGAATATGAATTCCGTTTATAACATAAGTGAGTTGGAATAGTGCAATGTGCTTGCTATGGAGCCTTGCAAAGTAATTCAATGGCTGCCACCATATTATTTTTAAAAGTTTCTATTCAGAGATGACATTCTCGGCAGAGGTTTTCTTATCAACATTTCTTCTGAGTGAATACTGTTTGCACATCCGTATATAATAGGGAAGACATAGTTGGAAAGATAATGAGTTTGAAGTGAAGTATTTCAATCATCGAGGGTTATCTCAATGATCAGAATGGCTCGAATTTAAATAAAAACTCCAAAGGTATTCATGTGACTCATCAAAAATACCTCCAAGACTTAATTTCGCATCTCCTACTCTAATAGCTATCTATCGTCATTGCTAAAAATGTGTGCTTTTGGAAACCCCCTGCAACAGTTCCGCTCTCTCCTATAGACTCAATGGAGGTGGGGTTGGTTTAGGTTTGGTACTCCATAGGGTACACCGAAGAATGAATATTTAATTTGTACGCTGTTTTCTAGTCGGGATGCTATTTGTTAATTGACTACTTTTGATTTTGAATTTTTACATATAGACATTTAATTACCCATACTAAGCATTGGGAACATTGAATTCTCCAATGTGAATGTTTAATTTTACTGAATTGTGCTTTTGGGGACCTCTGGATTAAATTTTTTTTAAGAAAAAAAAAGCTTGGTTTTCCTCAATCTTGTGTTTTAGTGCATGATATTATCACTGCAGGTCTGTCTAAATAAGATAGGCTGGATGCATAATATGGAGGAAGAAACAATAGGACAGACAGTTCCGGGGGGACATGGGAGAGGGAAAGAGGTGGGGGGAAAGGTAGTGGTGGTAACAAACCCAGGGACAAGGGAGCAACAAGTGACCCAAATCAGTGGT
>NW_022111377.1:11801496-11812007 GCF_000313985.2 Echinops telfairi | reverse complement strand
GGAAAAAAAAAAGCCATTGATCCAAGAAACTTATTTTACCTGTGGAAAAAAATGATAAAATGTACTGGACTTGAATAATTTAGAGTGTGTTTTTAGGAACAAAAAGTAACTATTTTATGTCATTTATGATCAATAAAACATTTATTTAGAATAACAATATAAATACTTGATAGCTTTCTGGGCCACTGTTTGGAATACCCTTGTACAGCATAGCACATGGTTTATTTTTAGATCCATAATATATTTTGAGTGTTGGCTTCTAATGAACAATTAAACCAGAGTTTTAAGTCACAGTAGCTATCACATTATACTAGTTATTCCAGATCAATAGTTCTTCTTCTTCATCTTCTTCTTCCTCTTCCTCCTCCTTCTCCTCCTCCTCCACAAAAGAACACTGATTTCTACTTCATGTTCAGCGATTCTGTTTCTGTTTGGGTAATGGAAAAGTAAATGGATGAGCTAAGGTGCTATTGGTTGAGAGACTGGGTTGGTAAGATGGCTCACGTGGGGCTAAGTGTGGTGAAGAGTGGACAGGCTCGAGCAGCTGATGGTTACTGAAATGCAGGCTCTGCCCCAGAGAGTGGAACCCAATGTATAAAACTGGAGCTCTGGTGGCGCAGTGATAAAGCACTTAGCTGCTAACTCAGGATCAGAGGGTCAAACCTCCCAATTGCTTCGAGGAAGGTAGAGGTGACAATCTGTTCCTGTCAACATTACAGCCTTGGAACCCCTAGGAGCTGTTCTACTCTGTCCAACAGGGTCACCAGGTGTTGAATTGGTTCAATGGCAGTGTGTTAATGTGTAAAAATGAGCAGTTGGTGTTAGAAGTACTCAAAAATGTTCATCCATTTTTCAGAAGTATTAGCTCAGATTGGATGGCCATCATCTTATATCTCAACATTCAGAAATGAAAAGAGTTAAAGCCACATGTTCAGTGTTAATTTTTATTTTTGTGCCTATTGAAAATTAAACAATAATAGATGAAAATATAAACTTAAGCACCTGTATACTTTTGATTTTTTTTTACTTAAGAAATTTAGTGGTACAGCAGTTTCAATGTGATAGGTTATATAGATTCAAGCTGTCTGATTTCATGTACCTTTATGTATATAAGGATTGAGAGACTTCAGCTTAGCAACTTTGGATAGGTTATCAAGAGAGACCAGCCTGTGGGAAAGGATCTCCTGCTTGGTAAAGTAGAAGGTCAATAAAAAAGGGGAAGCCTGTCAAGGAGATGGATTGACACAGTGGCAGTAGCAATGGGCTTAAAGATAGTAATTGTGAAGATGGTGCTGGACTGGGCAGTATTTCATCGTGTTGAACATGGAATTGCCACAAGTCAGAGCTGACTCAAGGGTACCTAACAACAATATGCAGGATTTACACACACTCATGCTAAAATGCACTGGTGGGCATTTTAAGCCAATGAGGTTTACATTGAACTGTTACTTTCCTATTTAGGATCCTGGTGGGTCTGTTGGGTAAGTGTTGGGTTGCTAACCATCAATTTGGTGGTTCAAATCCACCAGCTGCTCTGAGGGAGAATATGAAGCTGTGTGCTCCAGTATAGATTCACAGTGTAGGAAACCCTGAAGTTGTCAACGATTTCACTTTACTTGGATCAACAATCAATGTCCATGGTAATGCCAGTGAAGGAATTAAATGGTGTATTGAATTGGGAAAATCTACTGCAAATGGCTCTTTAAAGTTTTAAAAAGGTATGCTTCACTCACTCCCTTGTTTCATATGTATGCAAAAACTGGACGAATGACTAGAGAAGACAGAAGAAGTATGGCTACATTAGAACTGTGCTGTTGGCAAAGAACACTGACAAAATCTTGGAATGCCAGATGAACGAACTCACTGGTGTTGGAAGAAATACAGCAGGAATATTCCATTCAGCAAGCACAGCTAGATTTCTGCTTGCTTACTCTGGACATGTCACCCAGAAAGACCAGTTTCTAGAAAAGGACCTCAGGTTTGGTAAAGAGTCGGAAAAAAAAAAAAAAGGAATGAGATGCGTTGGTATAATAGCCACAATATTGGCCTCCCATATGACAACTATCATGACAACAGCACAGGGTTAGGTGTATTTTGTTCTGTTATACATGTGGTCAGCTTTCTTCCAGAGACCAGTGTTTGAATTCTCCCTTTTCATGAGAGAGATTTTGGTTCAGTTCTCAGCCAAAGCACCTGATGCACAGTCGTGGCCACCTGTTGGTGCGTGGAGGCTTGGGTGTTTTTTATGAGGCTGAACAGGCTTCAGCACAATTTACAAACTAAGGCGGAAAGGGCTTGCAAGCTATGGGCCACAATGGTCTGATCCCCAAACCACCATGAGAGCAGTGCAGGGCCGAGTAGTGATGTGTCCCCTTATGCTAGCAGTTCTTGTAAGACCAGGAGTGGACACTACCATAGCTAATAATAGCTTACATATGCTATTCCAGATCAGTGATCCCTGCCCCTTTAAAAGGAGAAGGAGAATAGGATTTACTGTATTAGACATTTATCTCATATTCTTAGACCCCTGGTGGCATAGTGGGATATGCTAAGGACTACTAAGGATGAGATTGACAATCCAAACCCATTCATTGTTCCTTGGGAGAAAGCTAAGGCTGTGTGTCTTACAGGATTTACAGTGTCAGAAACGCTGTGAGATGTAGTTGATGAATATGACCCTTCTAGCCATAATCCCTTATGTGATGTATGACAAATTCTAGTGTCTATGTTTGTGGCTAAAACACCATTTTGGAGAGAGTTTTCTGTTATACTAATTGTATTAGTCTGGGTACTTTAGAGAAACAAATCCACAGAAACTCATGTATAAAAGAGGGTTTTATGTGAAGGTTAAGTGCACATCAAGAAAACATCCCAACCCAGTGCTGCCCAAGCCCACAAGTCCAACATTAACCCATTAACCCACAAAGTCCTCCTCCATCTCACAAAACAGACTCAATGATGCTGACTGCAGGAGGAAAGCCCAGTCAGTGAATGTGTAAGCATCTCAGTGCTGGCCAGGGGTCTCCACACGGCTGCTCCAGCACCCAGGGCTGCATCAGGGTAGGTCCATGCGGCTTCTCCTCAGGGATGTCTTGCAGGAAGTCAGCCTTGCAAATTAAAGCAGGGATCTGGCTAAGGCAGCTGCACCCTGGTCCAACCATCACAAAGCACAAGACCTGAGAACTAGAAAGGCGAGGCTCACCTAGCCGTTTATCCCTCTGCCCTTCAATTAACCCCACGTGTGTTTATCGGCCAGGTTATCACAATAAAACTTAATGACCTCACTAATGAACTCGATTCAAGTAGAATTCTACACTTTACTAGAGGGTGTGAACCAACTCAGCACCCTTTGTTTCCTTCAGGGTATGGTCTGCTGAAACACACACCACCACCGCCACCACTGCAGACTAGAGTAAGAAGGATGGAGTGTGGAGGCACGTCTCACCTCTGCCCATTGGCAAGAGGGAAACCAGAGGAGGTAAGAGGTGGCTCCCCTGTTTTTGCTCTCTGTTTAAGGTTACTGGGAGTTGCACGAACTCAATGGCAGTGGGTCTGTGGTGTTTCTCATTTGTTTATGATATTGTTTTTGCAACAACCGTGTTCAATGAGTTGCACGAACTCAATGGCAGTGGGTCTGTGGTGTTTCTCATTTGTTTATGATATTGTTTTTGCAACAACCGTGTTCAATGAAAATTTTAAAGTAACTAATCAATTTATATAGTGAAAATTGTCACTGTTTAATTAAGAAAGCTAAAGTACGTGCATGAAAAGCCATTCCTCTGTGTATGAGAGTCATTTGAGAACCCGAGAGAGAAACCCCAGAACCATCTGGAAGAAGAGCCGTCAAGTGGCGGCGATATCTGTCTGAAGTGGCAAAGGCCAAGATCAGAGGCACCCGGGGCTGAGGCACAGAGACCATGGATCAGAGCTGAGGCTAGGAAACCATGAGGCAGCGTGGCAGCTGGATTACTGGCCCCTGGAGGCAGGGGCCAAAGCCCCAAAGAGCTGAGAGGCTGAGGACTAGAGGGAGACTTGACTGAGGAGAGGCACTGCTGTGGACCCGTGACTGTGTCCTTAAAATTTCTTTGATCTTGGGTTGTGGTAACCTGTTAGCTCCTTAATAAACTCCCATAATTTTGAATATCATCTGTGAGTTCTTTGTGGCCTCTACAGTGAATTATTGAATCCAGCAGAGAAGTAGGGTGCCAAGGAAGGAATGGGTAGTGTCAAAATAAGGGCAGAGAAAGATGGAGGTTGGAGGCATGTTTTGCCTCTACCTCCTGGCAATGGGGAAGCTGGAGGAGGTCAGCTATGGCTCCCACGCCATTTTCGCACAGTGTATAGTGTTACTATGGGTTGGGGTCAACTCAATGGCAGTGGGTTTGTGTGTTTATTATATAGTTTTTGCAACAACTTTGTGCAATAGATTTTCAAATGTAAGCCACCAATTTGAATAGTTAAAACATATAACTATTATTTCATTCAAAAGTCACAAAAACATATGCAATAAAAAGCAAGTCCCTCTGCGCTCAAACATGTCTTCGTTATAGGCCATCACTGTTCTCAGTTCATCCTTCCTTTTTCAGAGTAAAAATAAAAAGCAAAACCAGATGATACCATGTTTTTCAGTATTTGTGCTAGTTAGGTTTTTTTTGTGTCAACATAGCACCTGTAAGACGCTATAGGTGGATTTTAGCCTGTCAGTCAGGTCACAGCTGATGACCTCCTTTGGAGGTGTGACTGAGATAATTGGCTCTCTGGAGGCCGGCCCCCCTCTCTCTGCCTTCACCTGCCTGTTGATGAGCCATGCTTACACCTGTGTGAGCCTTGCGATGCGGCCACCACCATTTGTATCCACGCAACTCTGCCCCCACCAGCCTGTGATCTTCCTGCATTCCGCATCACTGCATCTGGCTGCGTGAGTCTGAAGAGGGACTTACGGACTGGTATTGGACTTATGTGCTTGATCTGGACTGGGATGTTTGCTTGATATATAATTACTTCTTGATATAAAGATCTCTCTTACACATATATGAGTGTCACTAGATTTGTTTCTCTAGTCAATCCAGCCTAACATTATTCTTCATCTTGATTTTTTCCCCTTAGGTTGATATTGATAATTTTCCTTGGTTTTAAATAAGGAAATCGAGGCCCAGAGAGCCCAGGGTTTTTAACAATTGGTAGGATTGAGATTTCAAGTCTGTATGAGATGGATTGACACAGTGGCTATAACAGTCGGCTCAAACATCGCAACAATTGTGAGGATAAATGCGGGTTCAGGAAATATTTTCTTCTGCGTGAGGTCGCTATTAATTGGAGCAACTCCATGGTGCCTAACAAAAACAGCATGCCTGTAACATTCAGGTTTATGTTGCATCCCTCTGTTGCCACTTACAGCACTGGGATGATCTCTCATCGTCTGTGCACAATAGTGACTGTCACCAAGTGCAAATGGATTTGCAAGAGTATCTTAAGTTCATTCTCATCTCCCTTCAGATGTTCTATTCCCACTTCCTAGAATCCTCTGCTCAATCCTAAGCTTCTAGTGCCTACATATTACACAAACTCACTAGGCTTTAGGGTTCTTATTATCGAGCTTGCTTTCTTTCCTCCTCCTCCTCCTCCTCCTCCTCCTCCTCCTCCTCAGAAATGCCTGCCGCCATCACTCACCACCACCACCACCACCCACTGCCATCAAGTAATTTCTGACTCATAGTAACCCTGTAAGGCAGAGGAGAACTTCTCCATAGGGTTTCCAAGACTGTAGATCTTTACAGAAGCAGACCACCTCATCTTTGTCCAGCAGAGCCAATAGTGGTGTGAACCACTGGCCTTTTGATTGCCAGACAAGCACTGGAATCACTATGCCACCCAAGAATGCTTCTAGAAACTCCTAGTATCCCCATATCCCTCCTCCTTTATCTCTTCACTTATGATTAGAGCTTCTTTTCCTAGATAATTTAGTTATATATTTGGCCATCTATCTGCAGAAAGTACAGGTAGAGCACATAGGGCGTGGGGGGATTATTCAAGAAACCTGCCCTCTAGCCACATAGGCAGACACATGTTCCACACTGGACAACACAGCTCCTGAGTGGGGTATAAAAGGCTGTCACAAATAGCTACTCACTGAGAAGTTGGGGGTTTGAATTTACTCAGAGATGCCTTGGAAGAGAGGCTGGGAGCTCTCCTACTGAAAAGTCAGCTACTGAAGAACCTATGGAGCCTAAGCTCAAGTCTGACACACAGAGATTGGAATTGGATTGATGGCAACTCTTTGTTTGTTTTCAAATTAGGACACACAGAGATTGGAATTGGATTGATGGCAACTCTTTGTTTGTTTTCAAATTAGGATGTGTGCATGACCCAGATGGACCCTTCCCTAAGATTTTTTAACTGAAACCGATATATCGTGTTGTGATGTGGTAGGATTGAAGGTGTGGAACACCTGCAAGATTAATCAAGCTGTGAAATAGAACACTGTATTCCCTGCTAGGGGAAGAGCACTTTTTCGAGTGGGAGAGAATGACGATTGCAAATAAGCTATTCCAAAGAGCCCCTGCACCTTGCTTTCTGCCACAAGATTGAGACTAACATTTTATCCCCAGTTTAAAATGAGAAAAATGGGCCTCTGAGAGGATAAGTTAATTTTGCGATCGGTCAACTCTTTCTAGAGCGACGAAGAACAACGGAAAAGGTCACCAAGTGGGGGTGAGATGCAGGTGGTGGCGGAATGGGGCACACAGAGAACGATTTTAGGCCAAGAGGATCTAGCAGGTCCAAAAGTTCAGAAGCAAGGGAGAATATGTCATGGTTGCCACCCTGCAGGGAAGATCAGTGTGGCTGGGGGATGACGTGATGGGTTGGAAGCAGGGCTGGAGTCCCAGAGCAGTGCCAAGGACAGTGGTTATGTACGTGAGGGCACCAGGGCTGGTGGGAGTGGCTTCAGCAGGTGGATGGGGTGGGAGTTTCATGACCATCCATGCTCTTGGTCACATGCATGAGGAATTGACATGGAAAATTGAGTGATAAGATATTTATTGGCTAATTCTGGAAATATCAGAAGGGCTAGAGAACAGGGTCTGGATATCGAACAGGTCCTAAGGGAGGTCAGACAATAAAGACAATTCCTCCAGGGCTCTGCACCTGACACTGTTCCACAGCCACCAGCCACTATGAGTGCATATAATGTGACCCTTGGATTCACTCTCTTAACCATCAGAGTTTGGGAGGCGAGAGAGTTGTTTGATGGGCTGAGCCAAGATCAAAGGCCTATCCGCTGAGAGGCCAAAGGGTTTGCAGATGGAATGAATGCCTCCATCCGCAGTGGAGGACGTGCCCAGTTTCCATCAAAACTAACACCATGTGGAATTTCCTCCACGAAGTAGACAATGTAGGGTGGTGAGGTTAGACTACAGGGCAGGAAGAAGAAGGTGGCAATCGCGGCTGCTTCGAGTTATGCTTGTGTTTTTGAGCAATCAACCTTTTTGCTGTCTGGAGACACTGTGGTTGGGGGTGAGCCTCCAAGTGACTGTAGTAACATCCATGAAGAGGCTGTAATGAAGGGAAGTGGGACGGTGATAGCCCGGGCATGAAGATGACAGATGACAGTGTAGGTGGAGAGAGATGGATGGACTCCAGAGATATTCCAGATGCAGAAGTGAAATGGTTTATTGATCTGATTGACCGTGCAGTTGTTAGATGCCATTCTACTCAGGGTGATCCCATGTAACAATCGTACTGGCCCCGAGGGGTTCTCTATACTGTAATCTTTATGGAAGCAGATCTCCAATCTTGAGAAGCCACTGGATGGGTTTGAACCAGCAAGTTTTTAGTTAGTAGCTGCTTAACTGCTGCACTACCAGGACTCCTTTGGATGTGTGGAGCATAGCATGAAGAACGAGTCTAGTGCCAAGGTGACACTCAGTTTCTAATGGGGCAAATGGGGGGCAACGGCACTCCTCAGTTAGAGAACCCAGTGGGGTCTCTATGAGGTCTTTTCTCCTGAGTCAGAATTAACTTGGTGGCAGGGACTTTTGAATTCTGCAGCCAAAGAAACACAACCATGTACTCTGTCAGTGACAGCCAGGTACACACCCGATTTGTTTGAATAAGGAAAAACCTCATGCTCTGCCCACCCCCCCTCCATGAAATGAGGGTTTTGGAAGATCATGTCATCACCTGTTAAACTCTGGGCTAGACATTTGTCCTTGTCATCTTTCCCACATGAATATCTCCAGTTGAGACTTAAAATGGAAATAAATAGGTTGTCATGGAAAATAACTTGCTAACACTTTTCCCTACGTTTTTCTAGTCTTCTATTTCTGTATACGTTGATTCGTGGTTCAAGCTCGTTGTCCTTACTCCTGCAACATTAATGTAATTATGCTTAGAATGTCTCAAGTCCAGGGAATTGGCCAGGCACAAAAAAAGTGGATTGGTAAGCTAGAGAAAAAAAAAAACACTATAGTCTAGAATTTGCATTCTCTTTTTAACAAATATTTCTTTTGGCCCTACTATTCTACGTACTGGGAATGCAGCAATAGGGCAAACGACAAAGTGTCTTCTTGAAACCTCCATTTTTAGTTGGGAGAGTCGATCTATAATGAATTTGGTGTTGATTCATGTTACGGAAAACATAAAGCAAGCTAAGGAGGTGGAAAGTCGGGCATCTAGGCTGGGGTAGTTTCGATTTAATTAAAATAGCATTTGAGCACGTGAAAGGGCGGGGCACCGATTAAGTGCTCAGCTGTGCCGCAAACGGAAGTGATGGGAACACATCCGGGACCTCCGGGCAGGAAGGGACCTGATGACCTGCCCCGGCGAAGTTCACAGCCGAGCAGCTTCTGTAGAGAGTTCAACGCCACACGGTGTCACCAGGAAGGGCACACCGCAGAAAAGGAAATGAGGCAGGAAGGCCGGAGCATCTGAAACCAACGGTTTCCAGGCAGAAGACAGAGACTGGTAGGGAAAGCGCACAGTGGCAGGATCATTTCTGCCCCGTTTTCACAAGTGCTTCACACGCCCTCACCCTAGAGGAGAGGGCAGAAGGGAGGCAGGAAGAACATTCGTTGAGAACTCTGTATGATTCCAAAAGATCTCTAAATATTTCCTCTCCACTTTGAAATGTAAGGTCATGTTCTAGTAGAAGCCCGAGGGCTCTCTACATTGCCCGTGAAAAGAAAAGTTGGATCACGTGCTGCAATAAAGGTAGAAACACTCAGCTGAGACTAATCTGCATGCTTCTACGTGGAAACCCCAGTAGGCACAAAATTGAGTAGTAACAAAATCTTCAAAGAGACCAGGCTTACTGGTTGGCTAAAGACAGGTTAGATCCCCCTAAACCTCCAACTCCAGTGCTGAGGACTGTGGTCCTCGTCATCCTTCACGTACTGAAGTTCTGGTACTGAACTCAACCATTAAAATCCCAAGGTCGCATTTCACATTTGCCCAAAGTCAAAGTTCAGAGAGTTAGGAAAGAGGGATGGAAACCGGGAGAAATGGGACTAAGTGGTGACGCATCGAGGGGCCTGCATTGCATGAATTTAAATAATGTAGTCTGAGAAATTGTTGAATGTAAGACCAAGGATCTATTCTGTAAGACTTCATGGAATTCACAGTTAAAATGAGTGTTGAGGGATATCATTCACATTAATTGCTACTGAATATAAAAGTCAGATTTATTTTCTAACTTCTCCCTGTCTACTTTTAAGAGGCAGTTGTAAGATCAATCCTAATTTTGAATTCTAAATATAGACTGGGACAATTGACAGCATGGAGTTCTACTGACTTTTAAACAATGCATAAAAAGTCTCAGTTATTTCGCATGGTTTCGTTTGGGTTTAAAGTTCTTATAATATTTACACATTTTTTCTTTCGGCATGCTTAAAACATGTTCAGCACCATGGATACACTTTGCAGACTAAACATTTGTTAAGACTGATCTCATTCCTGATTTGAAAGAAATTGCTTTTAATTTAATTTAATTTAAAAGCAATTAATTAGGCAGGAGGCTGTCTTTGTTTGAGAGGCTGACTTTAAAAAAATCATTTCCTGAGAATCTGCTTGTCTATGTTGCCTGGTGTTTTTATAACAAATGTCACAAGTGAGTGGCTTTCATAAACAGAAATTTACTTCTTTTTTGGGGGGATCCTGGGAGATCTTATGTGGCACGGCATCTATCCTCCCCAGTGTGGGTTTTTATCCTTGTTGTTGTTTAATCTGTCGCTGCCCTTCTGCTGTACTAACCATGATGCTGTTCTGCAGGGAGTGGTCCCTTCTGACAACACGTTCAAAGTATGCGAGATAAAGTCATGTCACCTTGCCTCTAAGGAACATACTGGCTGTACTTTTTCCAAGATAGATTGTTCTTTTGACACACAATAGTATGTTTAACATGACTCAAATGTACTCATTCTTCTTCAGCCTTCCGTATCTCACTCCTCTCATTCTTTTCTATGTATCTTTTAGCGATTCCATATTTTCCATTTCTTTATCTTCTTTTTTTTTTT
>NW_022111377.1:11797434-11799909 GCF_000313985.2 Echinops telfairi | reverse complement strand
ATAAGATTTCTCAATATAACTCCCCTGGCCTTTTCCTCAACAATGCAGCTTTTAAAGTGGTTAACAGTTTCTTTGTCATGAGACCCCTTGGTTATCCTATGTCCTTTAAGAAAAATGTATCAATAAATCTGTCCCCCCAAACAGCTGCCATCATGTTCTCTGCCTTGGGTTTAACTGGCCCAGCAGAATCCCTTAGAAGCCACTGTTTTGATCGGATCTTGTGGTAGTTACACAATTTCGTGTCATCTTGATAAACAAGGTGAAGGGCTGAAGTCTAGCCTGCCAATTCGCTCACAGCCTGGTGATCCCTCCTTATGGGCGGCCTTCTCATGCAGATTCTGGGACTTCCTCTCTGGAGGCAGGCCACTCTCTCTCTCTGCTTCACATTCCTGTTGAGCAGCCACACGGAGTTATGCTGATGGCAGCCAGCGCCCTGCAGATGCTTGCACTGCCTTTGGACTCACAGGACTTCTCACCCACCGGCCTGTGACCTTCCTGCACTCGACATCATTGCACGTGCTGCTTGAGTCTTAAGAGGAATTCATGGGCTAATAATGGACTTACAGGCTGATGTTGAAATGACGGGCTTGATCTGGACTGGGCTGAGAGGTTTCACTGATACATAATTACCTTCTTGGTATAAAGCTTCCTCTTACATATATATGAGTGTCTCTGGATTGGTTTCTCTCGTTAACCTGAACTAACACAGATCTTTTCTGAAGGCATCCTACTGAGACTAAGACAAGTGTATTACTGAGAGGACTGTATGTGCAGCCATCCGCTAATGGCACAGATAGGTTTAAACACGTTGGTTGAGAATAAATCTGAGTGTACGAATTGAAACCCTTAAGTAGCCAAACTTTTTTTTCACTTACTCTCATTTGTCTTCATTTTATCTTTATACTGGTTATATTCCTCTCCTTTGATCTTGCATGCATATTTGGCAGAATGTTTGCATACTTTTTTCTGCTTAATTAACTTTTAGAGAACCCATGTTTTCCTGCTACTTGCCGGGCATATTGTGATGAGAACATTTTTGGCAGTACTTTTTAGATCTATGCACACTTGTTGAAATGTTGTTTGGGTGTTTTCTGGTTAGTGATTTGTAACTAAGATTGGGTTGAATGGAATGGAGGGGTGGAGGAAGTAAGTTGAGTTTGGAAAACAGAGCAGGCTTGGGAACATTACCTCTCTACACTCAGTCCCCTCCCTCTTATCTCTTGGAACACCTGCTGTCTGCTGATTCCGGAATTAAGCAGGATGTCCCCAGGGAAGCAGTTCCATCTAAAAGCCAATGGCTCAAAGGTCTGTCTTTATTGGGTAGGCACATAGATGCTCATTTTTCTTTGGTCAATTGACTTTAGTTAGTAGCTGCCACGTTTTGGGGGGAGTGTCTCCCCTCAAGATTAGCATGATCTCTAGGCCATCATTCTTCTAATAAGAAATCACATTTACTGCAAAGAGAAATAATAACCCACCTTTCACGCTGCAGTTTTAGCTACTCCAACTGATGACCACTTTATTTCTGTTGTGTCCTGCCGCAACCCACCTGTTGAACACCTTTCCCTTTCCCGCACAAATATTGGCTTGTAAAGATGAGACTTTCTGTTCCCATAGCGATTTACCGCCTAGGAAACCCAAAGGAGCAGTTCTACTCGGTCATATAGGCTCGCTATGAGTGGGTTTATAGTGTGAATAAACAACCTTCACTCTCTTGGTTCAGTAATTTTTGTTATCCTAAAAATTGGGTTTCATTTATGTATAGGAATTACACATACCGTTTGTAACCCCCCAAAATAAAAACCCTTGCCATTGAGTGAATCTCATAATGATCTTGTAGGACTGAGTAGAGCTGCCGTGATGGTTTCCAAAGCTCTCATCGTTGGGGATGCCAACTGCCACGTTTTTCCCCCTTGGAGCAAGTGGTGGGCATCAAACGGCAGACCTTTTGCTTAACAGCCAAGTTCTTTTACCACACCACACTACCACAGCCCCTTAGATGAGAGAACTTAAACAAACTAAGTGTAAACATTGAACTAAGTGATCATTTCCCTACAATTTTTTGAAGCCCTCTCCTATGTACAGACATGACCCTAGTCTTCCATCTTGTGAAGATAAAGTGTCACTAGATGTTGGAGTTGGTTCTAACTCATAGCAACCCTCTGCCCCACAGAACCCAGGACAGCCCTCGCCCGCCCATTCCTAACAATTGTTGTTAGGTTGAGTTGATCGTTGCAGCCAGTGGGTTAGTCCACTCCATGGAGGCCCTTCCTCTCGTCACGGACCCTCTCTAAGAAGAATGGCTTTAATTTCTTCTACTAGCAGTGGGCAAAAATCTATAATAGCAGTGAGCAAATTAGCAGTGAGCAAAAATCTATAATAAAACATATTTTAAAAGATACTCCATCCAAGTTGTGGATGCCTCGAAGGCATTTTTACTTCATGGATATCCTCAGATTTATTGAAAATATGCAA
>NW_022111377.1:11794597-11795921 GCF_000313985.2 Echinops telfairi | reverse complement strand
GATTGAGCCTCAGCCCTGACTCAAATGTCGCAGACGGTTGCTGAGGACTGCTAGTCAAACCGGCAAGTGTTAAGTGACCAAACACTAAGGGTCCACCCAACTTTTCAGTGCGGGTTCTATTGTTGATACTTAGTCAAGGCCTCTTGAGTTCTTGTCAGGTTCTGTTATCTCGCAAGGATGAGAAAGCTCAAAACTCAAAACTCACTGCCTTTGAGTTGCTGCCCACTCACAGTCACCCCCACAGGACATGGTCGAACCGCCCTGTGGACTTCGGAGATTGTAACTCCATTAGAAGAGCTTGTGGTTTCGAATTGTGGACCTTGCAGTTAGCAGCTCAACATGTCACCACTGTACTATCAGGGCTTCATGCTGTTTGCACCAACCAAATTCTTAAATTACAAAGCTTTTGGTAACATTCCCTACTGTCAAATTATTACACTTGGCACAGAATTCCCCTTGCAAATTTTCACTTGGTTTTCCAATTAAAATGGGCTTTTGTGAGTCCCCTGCTGATAGCCATTGGCTTGATAAAAAGTGACTTCATTTGCAGCAAGGGTGTTCAGGGAGCCCAGTGCAAGGCTGACTCTTCTGTTGTTTCCTTGAGCCCAGCTGTGCAGAGATATTAAACTTTAGTAAATTAGGTGAAATTGCAGCTTTCCTAGCTGGTATAATAATGCCCCCTCTCCATTTTTTTTTGCTCCTGAAAACTATCTTCAGAATGAGTTGTCTGCATAATTCTTCTGCTCTAGGAGAGATGAAATTCAGAATATCTTCCAAATTCAGGCTATTTTTCCATTTAACAAATAATGGTACCATATCCTACTTATCTAATAGAATTCCTATACTTTCACATATGTAGAATTGGATCACTATTATTTCTGCCTTACCTGAGCATAACATTATTTTATTATTCCATGCTTGGCTAAGCAGCTGGATCTGTAAAAATGCTAGTCTTATATAAAACCAGCATTTTTTTCTTTCTTGATTAGTACTTATTTTAAAAGCAATCATGAACTATGTAAGGAAATCATTTTCACTATTTTGCTTTTAGTTCTCAGAGATTTTATTGGCCAACTATTTATTGATCAACAACTATGTGCAAAGTTCTGGTTTGTTTTCAACCAAATATTTTTAGTTAGGGTACTGCAGAATGAGGCAAAAAGGACAAAATGGCCTTGTCTTTTTGATGATCAATTCTATTCTTATTGGCACATGTAACTGTCTCCCAGAGGACAAGTCTAAAAGAACCCAAACTAAAAACATTAATTGTGAATGTGGTAGTTATATGAATTCATGTCAACTTGATAAACAGAGTGAAGGGGGG
>NW_022111377.1:11791742-11793799 GCF_000313985.2 Echinops telfairi | reverse complement strand
GAAGTACGTATGTCTGTCTGTCTGCATGGACCTTTCAGTCACAGCTGACCTGGTAAACTGTATGCACACCCAGGGACTCCTCTACAGTATCCTGTGTGCTTTGTTGAAGTGTGGTGCCAACTTGCTTACACTGGCTCCTTTCAAATTATGACCTTATGTCTCTCACTGCCATCCAGTCAACTCTGAGCCAATAGGAGACTTCATTTAAAATAAAAACATCTTTGAATGTGTGATAAAGTTGCCTCATTTGGCAACTTTTGGAAATAGAAATCATTTCAAAGTACCTTGTCAGTATTTTGCTTTTTGGAAAACGATCACGCACATAAAGTCGTGCGAACGGTCTAATAAACTTTCACATATTCATTGTATGGTTTGTGTCTTATGGGTGTTCCGCCAGGGCCCAGAGTCACTGGACAGTGAGGTTAGGGCGGCTGCACACAAGGGGTTGGGGACCACAGGTGGCCTGCATTGCTCCAAATACTCAGGGAACCAGCCTCTGTCATCTTGACATAGGAGCACTTTTCTGCCACAATGAAGTACTAACCAATGATCTAGACCAGCTGTGTTTGGGATTCCAATTCACGAAGACTCCCTGTATTCCAGAGAATTGTGCTCTATTGGGTTTTCATGGCCATGTTCCTTTAAAAGGAGGCTGTTCTTAAATGCCTTCAAGTCGTTTTGTTCTCAGCGACCCTAGGTACAACCGAACAGTACCTGGCCCGGCACCATCCTCACAGTGCTCTTATGCTTGACAGCAGTCACTGTGTCAATTAATCTTGTCGAGCGTATTCCTCTTTGTTTGCTGCCCCGCTACTTTACTAAGCATGATGCCTTTTCTCAGGGGCTGGTCCCTCCTGACAACATGTCCAAAGTATGTGAGATGAAGTCTCACCATCCTTGATTCTAAGGAGCATTCTGGATGCACTTCTTCAAAGACAGATTTGATCTTCTGGCAGTCCATGATACTTTCAATGTTCTTCACTAGCACCAGAGTTTAAATGCAGCAATTCTTCTTAGACCTTCCTTACCGATGTCCTACAAGGCGTTGCAAATAGCTCCTTCATCCTTAAAATAACATCTTTGCTTTTCTGAAAGTAGATTCTGAAACGCCAAACTCACCGCCATCAGTTGCTTCTGGCTTGCAGCTACTCTGCAGGTCAGGCTAGAACTGGCCTTGTGAGTTTCTGAGGCCGTAACTCTTTACTCAGAGACTATTGGGAAACAAGCGCTGCTTTCTGCACCGTAACTCCCACGCCCAGCGGGACCCTGGCTAGAACCCTTGAAACTCCGATCATTCCATTTCGGTCCCATAGGGTGCCCAGAGAGTTCAACTGTCGTCTTCCTGAGACCCCCTGGCCCACCCTTCCAGCGTACAGTCAGGTCTCCTAAAACTCCTACTCTCAGCCCACGGATACCCGTGGGTTTTTCCTCGAAGCAGTTCCAGTCTCTCTCCCACAGAGTAGCTGGTAGCTGGTGGCTTTGAACTGCTGACCTTGAAGTTAGCAGCCCAACGCATAACCAAACCTCGATGCCACCAAGACTCCTCCAAAGCTGATGATCCGGTCTTGAATGTGGTGGTACCTCAGGCTGGCCTGGAATTGCTACTACCACCCAGGGACTACGTGTGAAGGGTCAGAGAGTCAGTATTTTAAGCTTCATAGGCCTATGGTCCTGATCGCTATTACTCAACGCTGCCCTAGTAGCATTAAGAGCACCCATGGGTTAAAAAAGGAAAGCACCCATGGGTAACAGAGGAATGGACACAAGAGCTCCAATGTGTTCCAATAAAACAATAAAACTAGTTACAGAACAAGCAGATGGAGGCTGGATTGGGCCTAATCCTAAAAGTGCGCCTGAAGCTACTCTGGCTGCTACGTGTCAATTCATTATTACCTCCTCCAACGTGAGCTCATTCCGTTGGGGCACGCTTTTGCTCCCCTTTGGTAGGACCATCCACTCCTCCAACGAAAAAGTCCCTTAGCAGCCAGCCTTGGCGGGGGCCGAGCGGGCCGAGCCCCCCGGGGTGTGAAAGTGTGGGACCCGCGTCCCGTCCCGGG
>NW_022111377.1:11776539-11791177 GCF_000313985.2 Echinops telfairi | reverse complement strand
GCAGTTTTTGAAACTTTTTTGTCTTTTCATCTATTGTACCACCTTTTCCTTTTATGATTTAATCATTGTTGCAAGGTTACACATTTAATTTTTTCTCCTTTTTTTAAAAAAGGGAGTTAATACATATATATCATTCCGGAGTAGCCGGCCCGGCCCGGCGCGGCGAGCCCCGGCCGCGGGTCCCCCGACTCGGGCGCGCCGACTTGGAGCTGCTGTGAGGGAAAGCCGACGGGCGGCGGCGGGCCGAGCGTGGGAGTTTTCAGGAGCCCGGACTGTCCGCCGGAAGGGTGGGTGAGGGGGTCTCGGGAAGGCGACCCTTGAATTGGGTGGGCACCTTAGGGGACCCAAGTGGCACGATCTGGGTTGCGAGGGGGGCGGCCCGGGTCCCGCTGGGCGTGGGAGTTGCGATGCGGAGGGCAGCCGTCGGTTTCCAAACGCTGGGCTTTCAGGTCGGGTCCCTGTCGCCCCTTTCTTCCCGCCCCGCTCTTCAAACTCCGGGACTTGGGACCTGCCGCGGAGCCGGGGTGCGCGCGCGATGCGCTGGCCAGGCTCCCAGCCCGAGACGGAGCCTGCCGGCCCACTGCTCCCCGCGCCGAGTAACCGCTTCCTTTTCTTCCCGGCTGTGCAGGCTCCTGCTGGAGGAAAGCAGGGTGACCACCCACCAAGACCTCGCAGCGCTGAGGATGCTCAAGAGCCCGGCGACCCCAGGACCGCGCACCACGAACGGGTAAGGCGGCACCGAGTGGCGCGCGGGCGAGAGCCACGGGGCTCGGGGTCCCGGCCGGCCGGCCGGCCGGAGATGGGGCGAGGCTGCTCCGCCCAACTCGTTGCCACTTGTCTGTTTGGGACTTGTCCTGTGCGTGACTTTCGCGAGTGCATGCACGTGTGAGCGTGGGTACACTTCGTTCGATCGCAACCTGCCTTTCAAAAGCCCGCTCCACGATGGGAATGTTCTTGGAACCAGGGTGGGGTGGAGGTGGGGGGCACAGGTCGCGGGTTTCCATTTTGATACCGGAGTGTTGAAAATCCCAGGGAGAAGCAGCTCAGCCCCTCTTAACGGAGGGATTTTATTGGTTAGCGTTTTGTGTCTCTTGGCTCTAAAGTGCACTGGTGTTAAGATTCAGGTTCAGAAGATGGAATTCTGTGCACGTTGTTGCAAAGGCTTTTGGCCTTAGTGACTGTAGACTTGCAGTTTTTCTTTAACATTCATCAGTATATGATCCAGGTGCAATAAATATTTGGCTTTAATCTTTTCGTGCTTCATGCTGAAAGTTAGACAATAATATATAAAAGGAAATAACATGGGCTCAGAGCCTCACCAGCCAGAGATAAGGTTTAGATTAATTTTCTCTCAATAGTTTTATTCTATACACATATATCGTAAGAATATGGTTAAGCTTATACTTTATATACGTTTACCTTTTTTACTAAAAAAACCCCAAATGTACATGTCATTAACATTTTCTTCAAAGCATTACTTTAGCTGTTGCATAATTTATCAAATGGAATGCGATCATCTATTTTTTTCCATTTTTAGACTTTGGGGTTGTTTCCTCATTTTGTTTTGCTTACTGTCAACAATTCTAGTAAAATGTACATCTTGCTGTAGATCTTTATCTTCATTTCAAATGAAATCAAAGACCGAATGATGGAAGTTGCTGAATATTTACATCGTACATCCAAATGCACATTGCCAATTGCTTCCTGGAAGGGTTGAATCCCTTTCCATTGTCAACGGTAGAAAGCTCTGCTAGGTTCCTCACCATCGCTGTGATTTTGGCCCTCTCCACACCTGTCCCTCTGCCTTTCTTGAACCCCTTTCTTCCCCGTAGCCTTCTCTGTATTCTTAATGTGCTGGGTGACTCAGAGCGCCTATGGAGTTCTCCATGGACATAAGAAGGCTCTGACTCCATGCACATGGAAGACAAGAACAACACTGCCTACCACAACCCCTGGCACACACAGCCACCCCCTCCCCGTCCCTCATTACTAACTGCAAGGTCAGCACTTGGGATCCACAGTTGCTCTGTGCCAGTTCTGGTGGCGTTCTGCTCTGTCCTGTAGGATCACTGTGAGTTAGAACCCACCCAATGGCATTCAACAACAACAAAAGCAGAAAGCCTAGTGTGACAAAAAGCTTTAGTGAAAGGTATTGGCCTGTAGTTTTATTTTAAAGTCTTCAGAGGTTTGAGGCTTATAGGTAGTCCAGCCTGAGCAATGAACTGGGGGGCGTTCCTCTGTTTCCAAACCCTGGGAGTATCAGATTTACTGGGGTTGTCCCTTTGAGAAAGCTTGGAGGAATGCATTAATCAAGTCATCTGGTTCTAGGCCTATTCCAAATTTTCCAGTTTTCTTTTCCAGACGTCTTTTCTACTTAGCATATTTCTTGAGATAAGACAGGTAGTTCTTTTTTTGTTTTTGGATAGGGTCCATGAATATTTTTTAATATATTACCAGTTTGTTAAAGAGCCTTGGTGACAGAGGGTTAAACGTTGGTGGTTGAAACACACCAGTTACTTTTAGTCTTTGAGGGTGAAAGATGAGGCTGCTTATTCCCATAAAATATCTAATCTCGGGAAATTTATCTGACAGCTCTACTCTGTCCTATAGGGAGGCTCAATGTGAGTTAGAATCGACCCTCTCTTTGGCAGTGGGTTTTGATTATTTTGGTGGGTATCATTTTTGCAGTTTTTGAAACTTTTTTGTCTTTTCATCTATTGTACCACCTTTTCCTTTTATGATTTAATCATTGTTGCAAGGTTACACATTTAATTTTTTCTCCTTTTTTTAAAAAAGGGAGTTAATACATATATATCATTCCGGAGTTCAATGACATCAGGTTGCACATTTTAATCCACCGCTTTACTTGGATCTGTAAAGAACTTTTTGATTTCTTAAGTTTTCTATAACTAGCCTGATCTTTCTCTTTTAGCCCCTACCCTCTATGTAATGTTGCTCAGAGTAATGATTGCTGATAAGCATACCATAGAACCCTTCTAATTAATCTAAACATCTTTCACTGATCAGTTCACTAACACTCAAATAACACTACTCAGTAGAAGCTATTATTATACCCACTTAATAGATGTGGAAACTCAGGTACAGAATTAGTTGCGTGAAGTCAGAAATCTAATAAATTATGGAGCTCAGATTTACGTACAGGTTATGTGGATCCACATTCTCATATTCTTAATCTCTAGTGTGTTCTCTACTGTAGGGATGTGTTGGCATGCAAAATATTTAATCTACGTTAAAGCTTGGTTGATATGTACATTGCACATTGTCAGTTGCTTCCTAGAAGCATTGAATGAATCCCTTTCCATTTTTACCGGTAGAAGGCTCTGCTACGCTCCTCACCATCGCTGTGGTTTTGGCATCGCTGTACAATTTAAGCAACTCTTGATTATGTCTTAGAACACGCATTCAGTCCTAGATCGCTCCTACCATCTGCTGCTTCTCCCTCTGACGCGCCTGAATGGCATACAGGTGTATGGGGGAGAGGCACTTGGATGATGTGGTGGTCAAGTTCAGACTTAGGGCTCATGGTTATGGCACCCCTTTATTCTTCTGATCTCTAGGATGATGTTTTCCCTTTTCTTCTGGTGGTTTGGTACCCTTTGTATAGCCAATTGTGGAATTGGCTGCCTGCGGTCCATTTTTCCTCTTGGACATTGTTCCTGCTGCTCTTGGCCTGACATGAGTGCCCACTGGGCACTCCATAGGTTCCCAAACTTAATTGGCCTACCACTTCCTTTTCAGAAAACAAGCAAACAAACAATTTAGCACTCCCCACTCCAACAATTAAAAACCTTTGTTCTGTGCCAATAATCCAGAATAAAGTATAGGACTTTGTTTTTGCCCCCCACCCTCCCCCAACCCCACCCAGTGACCTGGATTATTCTAGTACTCTAGAGGATCTGGCAGAGATTTGTTTTGGTCTTACCGTGGGCTTTCACTTTGCAACATGCTTGTGATGCTATCTTAGCCAGTTATAGCTAGCTAGCCCCACAGGCAAACTCTTAGGTGTTTTGGGGCCCCACCTAAGTTGGTTCAGAGAAGTTAAACGTCAGACTTTCCCTCAACTTGCCCATCAAGTAGATTTGACCCTGTCATGAGTTGATTCTAACCCATGATAACTCTATAAGGCTTTCACAGTTATGACCTTTCTGAAGTGGCTCTGGATTGATTCCACCGGCCAAACTCTCAGCTAGGAGTGGAGGGCCTAACTCTGTGTCACCCAGGATTCCCCTCTAGGCTAATTTCCAAATGAAGTGATTTATTTCCAGTGTCCTAATTGGGAGTAAAGGAGCCCTGGTGGTACAGTGATTAAGAGCCTGTGATCACCATAAAGTTGGATGTTCGAATCCACTAGTGGCTTTATGGGAAATAAATTCTGGAGTTATGCTTCCTTAAAGATTCCATTTGAATACCCCAAAATGACGAAGTAAAGGCTCTGTACTGAGATAGGTAAATTGGAGAAATAGTCTACTAATATTCAGAATAAGGCCTTATTACACGGAATTATTTTTCTTTCTATTAAGATTTGTTAAAACCTTTCATTGTTGGTATGTTTTTTCACAGAACTATTTCTTGAATTTAATTTCCAAATTTCATATATTTACATATTTTGTTTCCTTTGTGTTACTTTTATTTTATTTATTTTTTCAAACTTAAGTTCCTGAAATGATCTATTTGTTTTTTGCCTTTGTCTTTGCAATAAAAGAAATTAATACTATGACTAATCCTTTGAATGCAGCTTTGGACTTATTTCTTACGTTAAGATCCATAGTACTCTACTTTTAAAATGTTGTAGCTATTAAAATTCTACTATCATATTCTTAAAGATTTCTATTATAATCATAATTATTCACTTAGCGTTATAAGTAATTAGGATATTCTTAATTAATTTTTATTGCATACTTTTCATTTTTATTTAATTATTAAAAAGTCCATAAACCCTGCTATAATATGTTGGATGAGTTCACAGATACTCAGTAATTAAAAACCTAGGGTTGAATTATTGTGAGTTTAATTACACAACCAGAGCAAGGCTGTGTAATTAACAGGAATGGAATTTGAGGCTCCGTCCACAAGAACAATCCAGATCCTTGTTACAGTGTGGCTTTTAGTGGCAATGATCCACTCTGCTTCAAAATCCATGATGATTATTTAGGCTCCTGTATTTGGTTAGGACTTCCAGAAATCTTCAGCAATTCTACGATTCCCTTGCTTATTTGATTCCAGTGTCTGCAGCTCATCTAGGATGATTGAATGATGAAATCAGAGACGTTCTTCTTTTAGAAGAACTTTTACTTGTCCCTGTGATAGAAAAGGCACGAGGCAAAGCGCACATGTCAAAGGCCACGTATGTTATATCCCAGTTCACATTGTTGTAGGGAGTACTGCTACAATTTTACTGTATCGTTTTAGATGAACACAAAGAAAAGAAACAACATCTGATCATTCAACAATCTCTGATCATTCAACATATGAAAAGTGGCTACTGTTGGTATTCTCCCCACTTATCTCTCAGTTGGGGTACTGTGGTGCTTTGCATGTTGGTCTGATGGAAGTACCACTGGAATTTCAAATACAGCAGATTGCCCATGATGAACCTGTTTCCGTGCAGCTTAAAACTAAGAACAGATTTGAAAGAAAGAAAAGGCAGTTCACTTTTGAGAAATTAGCCATTGAGACTCTTATAAGCAAGCAGCAGAACATTGTCTGATAGAGTGCTGGAAGATTAGACTTTCAAGTTGGAAGGCACTAAAAATGGGATTAGGGGAGAGCTGCGTCCTCAAAGAGTCAGTCTTAAAGATATGGCTAGAGCAAAGTTTCATTTGCTAATGAGACATAACTCAATATAAGAAGAAACAGCAACAACCATCCAGTAATCACCTGAACATGGATTGTAAGGAAAATTGAAAATCTTCAAAAATGAAATGGAACGGTAGTACATATTAGTGAGTTAAAAGGTACTAGTATTGGCTATTTTGAATTGGACAATCATATGGTTTAATATGCTAGGGATGATATACTGGAAGAATGGTATCATATTTATAGTCGAAAAAGAACATTTCAAGATCTATCTCGAAGTATAATGTTGTCTGTGAGTGAATACTAGCTGCACGTCTACAAAGAAGACCAGTGAATAAATCGTTATTCAAATTTATGCACCAGCCATTAAAGTCAGTGATGAAGAGAAGCCTACCATCTTCTTCAATCTGAAATCGATCAAACCTGCAACCAAGATGCATTGATGATTATAGTGATTGGAATTTGTAAGTTGGAAACAAAGAGGAAGGATCCGGAGTTGGGAAATATGGTCTTGGTGATGGAAGCGACCTTGGAGATTCCATGGTAGAATTTTGCAAAGCTTTTTTCAGCTACACAAACTGACCATGTGCATGGACCTTGACAGATGGAATCTACAGGAATCAAATGACCAGTTATGGAAGAGACCATTTATTACTCATCTAAAAGATGAGTTTTGGGGATGATATCAGGAGCACCTTACAAGAAGAGAGCAAAAAGATAAGAAAGAAAGAAAAGACCGGGGTTGCCCTCAGGAGAGACTCAAACATGCGTCATTTGAATATGGACAATGGTCTCTCTGAACCTTCAGATCTTTATGTAAACTGTTCTTATTGTCGCACCTGGGGACTGAAGTGCTGGATCACAATGTCAACCCCCCCCCCCCACTTCTTCACAGAACTTTTGTAGATCTTGTTTCTCTAGATTATTATTTTTATTTTAGAGTGCTGAAAGAAACAAGGCCTATCTTCTTTTGTTTCTTTAACAATAGACTGTTTCATGATTTATTTTACTGAATCCACACAGTGTTTCTTCTTTAGATTGAAAACTTCAAATTCATGATGCTATGTCATGCAGTAGACTTCATTTGATTAATTTTGCCTGGGAAATAGGAAGGCTTTAACCGCCAGTTCTTTCTAAATGCAGAATCCCAACTTCATTCTCCTGGTCCAGTTGATTCTCCTGTGGTTGCATTGTGTGAGGGGCCGGCATCCTTCCTCTGGCCCACCTCCTCCCACCTGTAAACAACCTTTCTTCTCAACCAGACCTCACTTTTCTCTTTCCCTTTTGCCTCTGCCTTTGGCGATAGCTTCTCGAATCCATCCTCTCTATGACTGAATTATTTTTCTCACGCTCACGTCTCTGATTTCCCCTGTCTCAAATGTTTATTCCTTACACATTCTTTTTGCAAACCTGCACCTTTTCACATCGGAGTTAATCTTTTTAATCTCACGTTCCATTTTGTATTTCATGCTGTATTGTATTTTATTGAGAACACAAAACCAATGCTCTTTAAAGATTAAAAATCCCGGATTACTATATATAATGTATAATAAGACAGAGGGGCACTGGTGGCGTAGTGGCTTCATGTTGGGCTGCTAACCCCAAGGTCTGCTAACCCCCAGGTCTGCAGTTTGAAACCCTTCATCGCTCTGTGTGAGAAAGATGAGGCATATTCTACTTCCATCAGTGGAAAACCCACAGGGGTGTTTCTACCCTGCCCTATAGGAGCATTATGAGTCCCAATCAGCTCAGTAGCAGTGAGTTTGAGTTTGAATAAAATATATGTAATTGTTTATGTCATTCTTGTTCTAGATAATCATAATGATTATTGTTGCATTATTCTGAGAGTGAAAATTTTTGAATGGTGTGATTTTTTTTCCTCTGCATTTTGAGGACAATATTTTCCTTTTTTGTAATGGTACCTCTTCATTGATTTTATTGCTATTTTTTAATTTAGGTGTGCCCAAATGAAGGGACCTCTCTCTGCCATTTACTCATGAGATGGGATTCTAGGATAGTTTCCAATTACTTCCTCCCATGTTGGAGGCTGGAAGATTCTCCTTGTTAGTGCTTTCCCTGGATTAAAGGTGGATCCACCTAGCCCTTAAACAAATTTCTGAAGTTTTCGAATTGGAGGTTTCAAATCACCATCTGAATGCTCTCTCTTACTCCCATGGCATGGTCCCATGACTGTGAGCAAGAATATGTATTCCTGAGCATGTATCCAACCTGGACTTCAGCTACTGCTAGGAATGTGGGTGATGTAGGTGATGGTGTTGTTCTTCCCTGTTGTCCATTGTTTGAGGCTCAAGACAACCCCATAATCAAGGGGATTAGACTGCTATGATCCACAGGTTATTCACAGACTAATTTTTTCTCAGTAAACCACCGGATTTTCTCCCTTGTCTATTTTAGATCAGAATTTCCACTTGTGTTAGTCCGGTGGACTTGAGAAGCAACTCCAGGGAGACTCATATGTGTATAAGAAAGAGCTTTATATACAAGAGCAGTTGAATATTGAGAAGACATCCCAGCCCAGTCCAGATCAAGCCCATAAGTATATTAGCCCATATGTCCAATACCAATGTATAAAGTCCTCTTCAGACTCACGAAACACATGCAATGATGCCAAATGCTGGAAGATCACAGGCCACTAGGTGGGAAGTCTTGTGGATCCAGTGGTGTTGCAAGCATCTCAGCGCTGGCAGGGGTTTCCACATGGCTTCTCCAGCTCCCAGGGTTCTGGCTGCCATCAGCTTGCCTCCATGTGGTTTGTCAGCTGCAATGTCTCCCAGGGAGTAAGCACAGAGTGTGTCTCCCGTCTGTAAGGAGGAATACAGGAGTTCCCAGAATCCTCAGGAGAAGGCCATGCCCACACAGAAGCCTCATTGGCTATGACCTGATTGACAGGCTAGACTCCACCCCTTCCTCTTAATCCTCTTAAATTGACAAACGGTTATAGAACTACTACACCACTGAAACCTGTTCAGCACCAAAGCCACACAGAGCAGGATTAGTGCATGAAAACATGACACCTGAGGGTGGCACAAGGGGTTAACGTGCTTGGCTGAAAGCTTGGCGGATGGAGTCCACCTGGAGTGCAGTGGAAAGAAGGTCTGGAGATCTAATTGTTGAAAAAAATTTCCCATTGACACCTGTGAAGAACAGGTCTGTGCTGACACACATGAGAGCACCATGTGTTGGCGTGAACTCCACGGCCACTCTTTTTTAAACAGCGTTTTGGATTATTTGAGCAGGCCTCCCCCAGGCTCTCCCATGCCACCCACCCTCATCACCCATTTCCTCTCTTTCTCCTTCTCATTCCTTCAGGGTTGTTCCCTAAGATCTTACAACTGAGTTCTAATCTCAAAAGTCTCTGGACAAAAAGCCAGCCCTGGGATAACGTCCTCCGAACAGCTCTTGCTCTTTTGAAAGCAGCGCACTTCCTGTGGTGGGAGTCACTACTTAAGTTTTTGGTTGGGCAAGGCTCTATAGTTCCGAGATAAAGAAAGAAAAGTATGCCGTGGGAGGAGGATCAAAAGGCCTCTCTAGTTTTGTTTTCTTTCTTTCTCCTTTTCCTCCCTGGACGTGCTCTGTTTAGGAGGTGAACGTTTGCATCTGTTGCCGGTCATTTCTTCCGTTCGGTCTGCACTCTTGTGAATAGTATCGCCTCTCATTACCTGATGAATTTCTGAACAGCCGATCCCTTGCTCTCTAAAAGTGCTGCTGTGTGGACTGGCGGGCTTTCCTTAGGATGGTAACCCTCCCGAGGAGGCAGTGCAGGCTCGGTGTCCCCTCTACTGCCTTGCCCTGAGTGTTGTAATAATGTCTTATTGGACATTTTGTGTTGGATGTGCTCCCCCTGGGCTCAGAATCGCAAGCTTCAGAAAAGACAGGAGCGTGTGGACTTGTTCGGTGCTGCTGAGCCTGCCCTGACTCATGGAGCCTGCACAGCAGAATGGAACACTGCCCGGTCCGGCGCCATCCTCACGGTGAGCTCGAGGCTTGAACTCATTGCTGCAGCTGCTGTGTCCATCCATCTTGTCGAGGGCCTTGCCCTTTTGTGCTGACCCTTGGAACCTCACCAAGTCCTGCTCTAGGGATTGGTCGCTGCTGGACATGTGCAGAGCACAGGAGACGAAGGCTCACCATCCTTGCTTCCAAGGAGCGTTTTGGCTGTACTTCTTAAGACAGATTTATTCATACTTCTGGAAATCTATGGTATATTCAATATTATTCACAGCACTACAGTTCAAAGGGATAAATTCTTGTTTGGGCTTCGTACTCATTGCTCAACTTTCATATGACCCTGAAGTGGTTGAAAATATCATTTCTTGGGCCAGGCATAGCTCAGTCCTCAAAGTGGCAGCTGAGAGCTTCCTCCCTTTAAAGGGGGTTGCTTGTCAGCATAATTTCCCAATGCAATACATTATTTTATAGCCCGACGGCTGCTTCCATGGGCATTGATTTTGGTGTAAGGCACATGAAATCTTGACAACTTCAATCTTTTCTCTGGTCCTCACGATGCTGCTTCTTGCTTCAGCCCTGAGGATTGTTGATTTCGTCATGTCGGAAGTACAGTCCGTACGGAAGGCGGTGGTCTTCGGTTTTCATAAGTAAGTGCATTCAGGTCCTCAATATTCTTGTATCATCTTCCTGTCACAGGTTGTTAATGGCTCATCCTCCCGTCCTGGATTATTTGTTCAGCATACAGATTGACAAATGCCTGTGACCTGGAACTGGTGAAAAGGAGCCTGTGTCTCAATATTAGAACGGTAACAGCTGATCTTGCCCATTCTTCGCCACCATCTAAAAAGATGATGGTTGTTGAAGCTTCCTTTGGCGAGCAGTGGTCAGCCTCTGACTTCTGTCCGTTTGCTTCTTCGCTTTTAAGTAACTAAACCCTATGCGCCCTGCCTTTGAAGATCCAGAGCACTTTGACGCTGCCTTTGCAGCCCCTCTGTCTTCCTGCTCCCATGTCCCGTCTTTGGTGGCCCCTGGTCTAGTGGAAGCTGCCAGAACGTGGTTTCTGGAACCAATTGAAATGAGGCTCTTCTATCTTGTTTTCTGCCTTTTTTCCTCGGATACCCTAGTTCTACATCTAAGAGTCCCTGGGTGTGGCACAAGGGCCAAGTGCTTTCCTGTGAGCTGAAAGACTCCACTGCACAGAGAGGGCCCTCAGAAGACTGGCTTGGGGATCCGCCCCTAAAGCTCACGGCCTTGAACACCCATCTGAGGCAGTACTGCTGTGCACCTGAGCTGGGATCCACTTGGTGGCAACTAATAGCAATAATTAAGGGACCTCCTGGGTGGCTTCCATTGTTGTCCCCTCAGGTGCTCAGCCAAAGGGAGACAGTTTGAGTCCCCCAGAGGCTCTGTAAACGAAAGCCTAGTGTCTTATTTCTGACAGTTCCCCGTGAGCACTGCTCTGAGACGCATGGGGCCACAATGAGTGGGAATTGACTTGATGGGAAGGTAGTTGGAAACAAACTGAACGGTAGCGCCTCTCTCTGAAGGCTGATCGAGGGTTCTCCTCTAGTTCTGTGCCGAGTGCTGCGTGTCCTTTTTGCTTTCCCGGTTTGAAAATGAAGCTCCCTGTGGCTCCCCAGATTGGCCTTTCCAGCCCCTTATCCTCCAGCCCTGACGGCTTCTGGTCTGGTAAAAGCTGGAGAGGGAAGTTACCCTCAGGAGCAGGCCCAGCGGAAAGCCTCCGGAGCCTGCCCTTCTATTGGTGCATTTACATGTGGACCAGAAAGCCAGGCCATGCTTGAAGGACACAAGGAAATGCCCTGCCGTTTCCTTTGCTTTGTGGGGTAGGCGAAGGAGGAGGGTAGCCATCCAGGAAGAACCTCCTGTCTGGATGACCAGCCTCTTGTTTTGAGGTTGTTGGGGGCTGCATTATTTTATCCCATGACACTCATCTCCACTGGATAATACCGCTGTTGTCACTAAGGTGTGTTCCTTTTCATGACTGGGGAGGCCCGAGGGGGAGACAGAGCTATCCATGCAAGTGTGCCACAGTGAAGGGGTGTCCTTCCAACATAAACTGACGGTGCCTCTGTGTTCTCTGGCCTCATAGCTCGTTCACTGTATGCTTAAGAGACATTTTCCTTGGGCAAACAGGCATTAGGATGAATTTGAAAAGAGAAAAATCCCACTGTGTAGTGGGGGAGGTGACGGAGATTGTCTAGGGCTGCAGAGAAGCGCCAACATTGTGAGAGATGTGGGTGCTACTAATGAGGAGAGAGGCTTGGGCACAGCGGCAGGCATGCCAAGAGAACAGGATGTAAATCGGTCTCCTCTTCGGCCAGATACAGTGATTTTGTTAGAGTCGTGTGCTTAGCTGCTCTGTGGTTTAAGGGTGCAAAGGTTCTACAACCTCTCGCATGAGGCAGGAAGAGAAGCTCTTTAAAGAGCCACTGAAGCTCTGGGGACACAGAAGAAAAATGCTCTTGTTACCTCATGCCTTATTTTATCGCTTCTTTCATCATTAAGAAAACAGTTATTGCTGTAGTGTATGTATCTGTGCACATTCAGCATCTAGCTGATGCAGGGGCAGTTAAATTCCTCCCAGCTATATTTTGGATTAGAATAACCTTTAGGGAAATCAGCTCTGATTTTGTTTGACCAAGTTCTAAGAATTTTTGGTAGACTTGTAGACAATCAGCCAGTCATTCTTGGGAAAATTAATAACCACAGGTATAATTATTTCTAAAGATAGTTTATGGGGCATAACCTGTGCTTTTGAAATTATTGTACAATAATCTCAGTCATTTGTTAGCTATATAGTGAAATAAACTGGAATTCTCTAACATATAATTTTTTAGCTGCAGCATTCTAAGAAATGCAGGTTGTAAAGAGACTCATTAATTATGGAAATTATTAAAATCTCTTGCTGGGACTAAGTAACCTCAGTTGGAATGCAAATGATTGATCCCTTCACAATGCATCTTTCGAAAATATATTCAATATTTCATGCATTCTTTTTGAGCATATTTCTCATTACCTCCTTTCTTGTGGGCTATAATGTGTGAGCCCCCAATTTTGTGTTGGGAATATATCTTTTCATGCCGCAGTGTGTACTTTAAAATATATTTGGTAATTTGTTATTTCAGGGTGACACCCCTGTCTTACATACTTCTGTTTATCAAAGTAACTTTCTTATTTGCACATTGAGTTTGTGAGCATACCTCGTCCTTTGGATTTGGGAATGAATTCAACATTCTCTATTTCAAAATGCTTATGCTTTTTTGGGGTCCAGGGACAATTTTTTATCCAGTAGGTTTGGTGAGGTCTGTGCCACGTCACCTCTCTCACCACTGTAGATCCACTAGAACCTGGACCTCTAACACGCTGGACTGTGAGTTCTGGTACCTTCTCCAGGCTTAAAAATACTACTTGCGTTTTCGGTGACGATTTATACAGCAGTCTGTTTCCCACTGAACAGTTTCTGCAAAGTTATTCAGTGACACAGGTTACATGCCATGACCCTGTCTGGACATGTTTCTTCCGATTATTCTTTTTCCCTTAATCTAGTTTCCCTTCTCCCTTACAGTCGCATCTTTGTTTAACTAACTGTTGCCCACTTGGCCAACATAGAGGTGATTTTACTTTAAAGAAGCCCAGTGGGTGCTACTGTATTTATTATTTAAGAAGAATCAATCTATTATTTAGCTACGAGATGACCTCAGGAGTTAGCTTGAGGCATGCTCCAGGCAAGTCTTACAGAATCCTTCTGTTTCACTCAGACCAGCAAGTCTGAGTTTGAAGCGTGCATTTTCAGGAGTGGGTCGCTGTGTCCCACCTTCCTTGCCCGTGCCATCAAGGCTCCTCCACCGTGGCCTCACTAGAACAGTCGGTGGTGGTGGTGTGCACCACCCATTCTTCTGGTTCACAGATGAGGCCACAGCTTGTGTTGATTCTTTTAGTCTGATTTGCGTTTTTGCCTTTTTTTCTTGGTGAGTAGAGACCAATCGCCATCTCTTAGACAGCCACTTGCACGCTTTTAAGCTCCCAGACACAACTCACCAAGCTTGATGATCCGTGTTATGCCAATTGATTGAGATGTTCCGGAAGCTTATCCGGGCTTTTGAAGGTGTGCTTTACCAAGTTTCATTGCAAGATGCACATCGTGAATGTTTCACGGTGAATACCACTGATAACAAAACCTGAATTTCAGTTTTAAACCCGAATTTCAGTTTTGTGTTTGGGTACGAGCATATAAAATACAAGTTTATAATTGGAGAAGAATGAATTGAACTTGGAGAATTGAAAGCTTACCTATAATCATTTCTTAAAGGAGGTTCAAACACATTAACAAAAATTTGCATAAGTGAGCCTAATGTCTCATGATATTTGTATATGAAAACATTTTCTAAAATATTGTATGATTAGTGATCACATACCTATGAACTCCACATCAGAACCTTTGCTTCTGGGAGGTTTTGAAAATTCTTTGAAAAAGACAGAGCAATGGAAGTTTTTTAAATAATAAAACAGCTCTTTATGGATAATGATAAAAAATGCAGCCCATTTGCTGTCTTTTTAAAAAAAAATAATTTTATTGGGGGCTCGTACAACTCTTATCACAATCCATATTGAAAAGATGATGACAACATATGTACAGATGCGTTTGACAAAAATGGATATATGTATGGACTGTGATAAGAGCTGTAAGAGCCCCCAATAACATAAAATAAAAATTTAAACAAACAAAAAATGCAGCCCAAATGCTCACAGTCAATGTTGCCCAGATTTTCTGGCAGACCCTTTTATGCAAGTGGTCCCTATCTGAACATTTTATTAAAATATTAGCTGTAAC
>NW_022111377.1:11772655-11775327 GCF_000313985.2 Echinops telfairi | reverse complement strand
TTGGGAG
This sequence comes from Echinops telfairi, assembly GCF_000313985.2. Lineage (NCBI taxonomy): Eukaryota > Metazoa > Chordata > Mammalia > Afrosoricida > Tenrecidae > Echinops > Echinops telfairi. The sequence goes on along the minus strand of NW_022111377.1, from coordinate 11,775,320 downwards.
AACGGAATCTGATAAACCATAGCAAGTGTACAGATTTAAAAAAATAAATTATCCAATCATAGGGAGTGTTGAGTCTGTTGAAAATACCTCTCCTTGGGCCAGCATTGATACAGAGTGTGATGAGGCTCTCTATTATAGTTCATGTCATGCTACCAGGTCCTTTATTGCCTGCAGAGAGGAACCTCCAGTTAGCCAGCCTTTAAAGCGTTGGTACTAGGGAAGGCAACCGCCTTTGGCAGTCAGCTTTCCTGGGGTCTAGAATAGGCTGCTTGATGGGATAGGACCCACATTTTCAGTTCAGTCCATTTTTATTGATCTGCCTTGATCTGGGCACTCGGACTGAAAGAGCTAGTTGAATAGGGAGCTGGCATCAAGTGCCAAGGGAGATTTGAGTATTGTAGTTACATGGGTGAAAAGTGTACATTTATAGCTAGGAAGGGGAAGAGTCGGACTCAGGTTACATTTTGGTAGGCTGTCAGAGACCGAAAGACAGAGTTCAGGGTAACTAAGGCAGCAGACACGAGATATCTGTTTGTGAGACCATTAGGGCATCTTTTTAATAGAGCATCTTTGAGTGGACCATTGCGTCTCTTTATTAGGACCGTTGTTTGTCAACCGCAAAGGGGTGCAGAGGATCTTGTGGGGTGATAGAAATGTTCTACAACAGAGTTGTGATGATGGTCGTCCAACTCTACAAATTACTAAAGATCCATGAAGTGTGCACTTACATGAAATTTAGTGATGATGTCAACATGTTTGGGTCAATGGTTTTGGTCTGTGTGGGGAGGGTGAGTGTGTTATAAGAAGGGGACGTTGACCGCTATGAGTAAAGTTGTGTCCTTGGGGTAGGCAGAGGATTTACATGTCTTCTAAAGAGATGGCTGCTTCTCAGAAGTGGTGTTAGTCTGCGTAGACTAGAGAAACAAATTCAGGGAGACGCATGTGTTTGTAAGAGAGAACTTTATATCAAAGAGCAATTGCCTGTTGAGAAACCATCCCAACCCAGTCCAGACCAAGTCCATAAGTTCAATATTAGCCCATATGTCCGATACTAGTCCATGCATTCCTCTGTCGACTCAGGCAGCACATGCAATGATGCCGAATGCAGGAAGATCATAGGCCGCTGGGTAGAAAGTCTTGTGAATCCAGTGGCGGTGGAAGTATGTGCCTCCTCCAGCTCTCTGAGTGTCTCAGCAGCAGGAAAGGGAGGGCCGCAGGGAGACTGGGTCTAGCCTCCGGGGAGCTATTTATCTCCTTCACACCTCCAAATGAGGTCCACAAGCTGCTACCCGACTGACAGGCTGAGCTCCCTCCCTTCGCTCCAGTTGACAGGAGATTATAGAAACTGCCACAGAAGTAGATCACCAGGTCCTTCTTCCTAGGTGCCACTGGGTCTCAAACCACCAACCATTCCGTTGGCAGTTGAGCACATGGACTGCATCCTCCAGGGACACCAAGATCACTAATAGTGCTTGCACTGGAGTGTGCGTGCCTACAGAACAGAATCCAGGCAGTTCTGCAATTAAGTTGTTAATATCTGCCAGGGTTTAGCAGCTTTCTATGCACTAAGGTCTCATGAACTATGTAAGACTATAGGAGACCTGGTGGCATAGTTGATGATGTATTGGGCTGCTAAGGTAGTTCAAACCCACTAGTCACCCCACGGAAGCAAGATGACATTTCACAGTCTCAGAAACCCAAAGCTGGGCTTCTATTCTGTCCTTATGGGATCAGAGTTGGGGCGGACTTGATGGCATTAGGTTGGGTTGTTTGGGTTTATGTTCAACTATAAGGAGTCGTGGTGGTTTAGTGGGTTAGGCGTTGGTCTGCCAATGGCAAGGTTGGCACTTCAAACCCACCATCCGCTCTGCAGGAGAAAGAAGAGGCTGTCTGCTCCTGTAAAGATTTAGTCTTGGAAACCCTAAGAAGACATTCTATTCTGCTCTACATAGTATGAGTCACATCAGCTTTAAAACGGCAGATTTCGTTCTTTTTGAGCCATGTGGGAATGTTACTATTCCATTAGTTAATAATTAACATAGCCTCTATTAATCTATAATTTTAATCATTATAAAATAATATAATAATCCTGTATGATATTAATTTTAGAGAAGAAGAACACAGAGATGGAGAAGGATTCAGAGCTTGCCAACTTGTCCCTGGCTAAATTCTTAGGTTAGCAAACTGAATTCAGGCGCTCTGTTTTTTATCTTTTTTGCTCTTGAGAAAAGCTAGGTGCAGATGGCCGACCGGGGCCCCGGTGCGCTTCCTGTGCCCGTCTGAAGTTCAGGATGATCTTTCTTTCTGTTCAGTGCTCAGTGGCTAATGGAAAGCTTGGTGGTTTGAACTCATGGAGCAGCCCGATGGGAGAGGCCTGCTGATCTGCTCTGACAACGATGGGGGACCTGGAGAGGGAGGCAGTGAGTGGCTGGAGGGTCAGTGGACCTGTGCCTGGGAACCTGGGACATCCTGGGAGGCAGGGCTGAGCCCCCAAGGATTTGAATCCACCCAGACTGGAAGTCAGATTTAGCAGCAGCAAGGTTCTTGGGACAAATCAAGCCAAGAGAAATGGCCTCGGGCACGAGATCAGGTTGTCCAGATCATGGTGAGCCTCGGTGTGAAGAAAGGGCCCCAGAGCCTTTCTAGGAAAGAACCTAGTGAGAAG
>NW_022111377.1:11767251-11772027 GCF_000313985.2 Echinops telfairi | reverse complement strand
CTATATGGACCACATAGACCGTTCCCTAGCTTGTCGTGCATTCTTTCCAAAAATCGGGACTGTCCCGCCAAAAGTGGGACGTCTGGTCACCTTACCCTAACCAGCTTTATTCAGTGTGTGTGTGTGTGTGTGTGTGTGTGTGTGTGTGTATGTGTCCTGTCTTATACACACAGGTCCACCATGTCGGCCAAGGTTGGGAGAGTCCCCTGTACTCTATGGATGGTCCTAAGAATACACACACACACATCCTCCTCACCAGGAGCTTCATTCAGATCAAGGCTCCTAAGCAAATAATGCGTTTGCATCCCAGTGATTCTATCCGGACTCACTCGAAAAGGTGATTTTCTTTTCTTTTGAGACATTTTCTTCCCAGCAGTACTGACTCCAGCACGCAGTCCAAGGTTATTAGTGGCTTCATTCATCCATTCAGTGGATGTTTATGCTGCTGCGGACCTGTGCTCTTATCTGAGCTCGGGGGGCCAGGAGGGGACACTGAATTTGATTTGGGGAGAAACTGGCCTCCTTTCCCTGGGAAAGCAGTTGCTGAGTTTAGCTCAGCAGCGTCATGTCAAAGCACATCAATCCTCTAATCTCCAAGCACTCTCTGAGGCTCTTCTCTGGGTCAGAGTGCCAGAGTGCCAGGATCTGCAGCCGTCATACTGGATAAGCTGCAGACACAGCTTGCAAGAGCTCTTTGGTGGGACAGGAAGAGGTTCCCATGCATAATGACAATCGAGTGTAAGTGCTGTGATTGAAATGTGTCCAGGGGTGGTGACAGCTCCCTTGAAGGAAGTTGCGGAAGGCTAGACAAGGTAGGGTGGCTGAATTGTGCCTTGGAGGGTGGGGAGGAGTTCTGTGGGCAAAGAGGGAAGTAGATATTCAGGGATCTGCAAAGGAGATATAAGAACAAGGTAAGTTTGTGAAGCTGAACATAGCTCACAACGTAGACTGATGAACAGTGCACACAAGATTTTATACCGTAGACACCTGCTGGGAAACAAAAGGCACCCCTGGCTAAATAGCTCAGGGTTTCCTTCTGAGGGGCCTCTGGGTGGACTCGAACACCCAGCCTTTGGTTCAGCTGTGAGTGCGTTAACGCTTCACATCGCTTAAGAATTCCACATAAACCTTGTGTGCCTTATTAGTAAATCAGTTTTTAAATTTTGGCTAAATAGTGCATTAAATGATCAAAAAACTAAAAAGACTGTTAACTAATTTATTCTAGGAACAAAATATGGCTGAAACTAGTGTCTGGCATCTGGTAAGTGCTGTCTAAGTGTCATCTATTAGACAAAACTGAAACTGAAAAATAGTAATTCTCTGCACCACTCTTTCTCACCCCTGGGGCAATTCATTTCCATACCTTTAGCTATTTTTCTGGATAGTCCTTTCCTTATGTAGAAATAGTGTGCTTCTAGTTTTTCCTTGCTTTTCTAAATTTAAAACTTACAGGCTAAACTCTATTTAGTCACCGAAATAGGCTTAGCCTTCTTATTGTCTATTCCCCCATCAAAAGACCCTCAAACATTTCCCTTCCCTACCACTTTGCTCCTAGACTCCTTATTTTTTGTTGTCTATACTCACCTCCTTTCGTTGTGAGTTTGTAAATATGGTTTACAGCTGAACCATGTACTGAACTATGATTAGATTTTGTTTCTTTGTTTATATATAGTTAATGGCCTAATGGTTGTGACTTATCATATGATCCATGTGCACTGGAGAAGAATGTGTATCCTGCTGTGGCCGGATACCCCAAACCAAACTCATTGCCATTGAGTCAATGCTGACCCCCTGTGGGTTTCTGAGACTAATTGTTTATGGGAGTAGAAAGCCCAGTCTTTCTCTCAGGGGGCTGCTGGTGGTTTCGAACCGCTGACCATGCAGATCACAACCCAATGCAAAACCGCTACACTACCAAGCCTCCCCAGATAGGGTGCTCTCTATATGTGTGTTAGGGCTACCTGGCTTATCCTATTCAAGCCCTCTATTTCTTTAGATTAATCTTTGGCCTAGGTGTTCTTTTTGTTATATTGAAAATGATTTGCTGAAGTCTCCATGTGGGGTTAATTAAAGGTCAGAGGGATAAATGGCTCTGTGAGCCTCACCTTTCTTGTGCTCAGGTCTCTTGCTTTCTGATGGTCGGACCAGGGTGCATCTGCCTTAGCCAGCTCCCTGCTTCAGCTGGCAAGGCTCACTTCCTGCAAGACATCCCCAAGGAGAAGCCACATGGACCTACCCCGATGCAGCCCTGGGTGCTGGAGCAGCCATGTGGAGACCCTTGCCAGAGCTGAGATGCTTATAGACCCACTGACTCGGCTTTCCTCCTGCAGTTGGCTTCATTGCGTGTGTTTTGTGAGATGGAGGAGGACTTTGTGGACTGGTGATTAACATGGGTTAATGGGTTAATGTTGAACTTGTGGGCTTGGGCAGCACTGGGTTGGGATGTTTTCTTGATGTGCACTTAACCTTTATATAAAACTCTCTCTTATACATGAGTTTCTGTGGATTTGTTTCTCCCACGTACCCAGACTAATATACATGTCCAGGAACATAATTCCTAAATGTTATGAAGTATCCTTTTAAATCATGTAGGAATAACAACCCTTACTCGTCTGTCAGTTTACCTTACTGCGGTGGGTTGTAAGTTGCTGTGATGCTGGAAGTCATGTCACTGGTGTTTCAAATGCCAGCAGGGTCGCCCAAAGTAAACAGTTTCAGCAGAACTTCTAGACTAAGAACAGACAACAAAGAAGGACTCTGCTCTCCACGTTGGAGGAAGTAGCCGATGAAAACCGCATGTGAAGCTTCAAAAACTCACCAGGCACTAAAACCCCAGTGAATGGAAGCAGAATCTTGTCAGAGATAGTGCTGGAGGATGGCCCCCGCGATCCGAAGGCACTGGAAAGATGACCGAGGAGGCATTTATTTCCTGGCAACATGAGTTGAATTAAGCCCCTGGGGGTGGGGCCTTCAGAATCCTCATTCCCTGATGGGGCATGACTCAAGGTCAGGAGAAACAGCTGCAAAAATCTGCTAATGATCAGAACTTGAACTCTGCAAAGAATGAATGTAGGAAAACTGGAAGTGGTCAACAATGAAATGGAACACATGAAGATCGATATCTTACACAATAGTGAGCTGAAGTTGACTGGAGTCTTGGTCGTTTTGAATCATAAAATCATATGATTTACTATGTAGGGCATAATAAAATCAGGAGGAATCACTTGGTCTAAAAGGACATGGCAAAATCAACCATGAAGTACAGTGCTATTTGTGATCAGATTATATCTATCTGCCTTCAAGGAAATACAATCATTACAACTATTATTCACATTTATGCACCACCCACAAAACTTAGTGATGACGAAATTGAAGAATTCTACCAACGACCCCAGTCTGAAACTGATCAAAGTGCAACCAAGATGCATTGATAATTGGTCATCGGAATGCAATCATTGGAAATAAGGAGGAAGAAATCGTAGTTGTAAAACATGGTCTTGGTGATAGAAATGGAGCTGGAGATTGCATGATAGAATTTTGCAAGACCGTCACATGATGACACTCGGAATCGTTGCACTGCCGTGATGAAAGATCGTTTGAACCCTTTGCCGGCTGATGACCGTGGGCGCCTGGGGGCTTTGCGTGGAAGTGGGGTTGGGGAAACAGCATTCCGCCCTGCAGGGCTGGTGACTGCTGCCCGCCTTCTCTCCTACCAGGCGCAAGGCCCGACAAGCTAAAGCCCACCGCATCGCCCCGCGGCCCACGTCCGGCCCCATCCGGCCCATCGTGCGCTGCCTGACAGTGCGCTATCACACCAAAGTCCGTGCAGGCCGGGGCTTCAGCCTGGAAGAGCTGAGGGTGGCCGGCATCCACAAGAAGGTGGCCCGGACCATCGGCATCTCCGTGGAGCCCTGGAGGCGGAACAAGTCCACGCAGTCCTTGCAGGCCAATGTGCAGCGACTTAAGGAGTATCGCTCCAAGCTCATCCTCTTCCCCAGGAAGCCCTCGGCCCCCAAGAAGGGAGACAGCGCTGCGGAGGGACTCAAACTGGCCACACAGCTTACTGGACCTGTGATGCCCATCCGAAATGTTGTGTGGGCGGGGCCTTTGTTACTCTCCGGGTAGCCCCCACGTGGGGGTGGGAGGGCGCAGTGTAGTCCACCCTGGACTCCAGTCACAGAAGAGAGGTGGTCCTTTTGGCTTGCTGCGCAGACAGGAAGCCCCACCACATGCAGGCCTTAGGTCCTACAGAGGGTCTATCAGCCCTTATCTGGGCAGACTCCATGTCTTGTCACCTCAGTGGTGCTTAAAGCCTCTGCCTTTAAGTCACAGCAGCCTCTCCCACCTCCAAACCCACCCTCTCTCAGGTCTGCAAGAAGGAGAAAGCCCGGGTTATCACGCAAGAAGAGAAGGACTTCAAAGCCTTTGCCAGTCTCCGCATGGCCCGTGCCAACGCCCGGCTCTTTGGCATCCGAGCGAAAGGGCCAAGGAGGCTGCAGAGCAGGATGTGGAGAAGAAGAAGTAGTGTTGCCAGGGCCTTTAATAAACTCCGAGACCCACACACAAAAAAAGAATTTTGCAAGACCAATGACTTGCCCAAAGGAATTAACTTTTCAACAACACAAAACACGACTGTACATGCTAAATGTACAGAAACATGTGGGAAGAAACAATGGAGAAGCTTGATATCAGCAGCTAAAACAAGGCCAGGGTCTGACTGTGGACCAGATCATCCATTGCTAACATCAGGTTGAAACTGGAGAAAATAAAAACAAG
>NW_022111377.1:11765491-11766918 GCF_000313985.2 Echinops telfairi | reverse complement strand
TCAGAACCCAAAATAGGAGGACACATTCAGCATACCTGAAACTGAAAAAAAGCTCAAAAAAGATTCATTTTGACCAGCAATATTGAAAGATTCTATGGGCAAAATATACAATGATGCAGGAAGCATCAAGAAAGATGAAAAGCATATACAGTCAATGAACCAATAAGAACCAGTTGTCATTTCACCATTTCGGAAGTTAGCATATGAGCAAGAACCAATGGTACTGAAGTAAGAAGTCCAAGCTGCAGGGAAAGCATTAGCCAAAAACAAGGCTCCAGGAATTGATGGAATAACAATGGAAAGGTTTCGGCAGGTTGATGAAGCACTGGAAGTACTTACTCTTCTATGCCAGGTAGACAGTTATTTGTCCAACCAGCAGGAAGAGATCCGTATGTGCACCCATTCCAAATAAAGGCAAGCCAACAGAAGGTGCAAATTATTGAGCTGTATCATTTGTACAACATGCAAGTAAAATTGTACCGAAAATCATCCAACTGTGGTTACAGGAGTACATTAACAAAGAGCTGCCGGAGGTTCAGACCATATTCAAAAGAGGACATGGAAAAAGGGATATCATTGCTGATGTCAGTCAGATGGATCTTGGCTGGAAGCAGAAAATACCAGAAGGATGCTTTTTGTGTTATATTGGCTAAGCCAAGGCAGTTGATTATGAGGATCATAACAGACTATGAATAGCCTTAAGAAGAAAGAGGATTCCAGAACACTTCATTGTGCTTATGAGGAACTTATACATGGATCAAGAGGCAGTATGCAAACAGAACAAGAATACTATATAGTTTAAAATCAGGAAAAGTGTGCAACAGGGTTGTATCCTCTCAGCAAACTTAATTCAATTGGAATGCTGAGCAAATCATCAGAGAAGCTGGATTCTATGAAGAAGAATGGGCCATCAGGATTGGAGGAAGGCTTATTAACAACTAACGCTATGCAGATGACTCAACCTGGTTTGCTCAAAGTGAGGAAGGGCTTGAATCATTTGGTGATGAGATCAAGGATTGCAACCTTTAGTATGGATAATAACTCAGTGTAAGGCAGACTAAAATCCTCACAACTGTACCAATAGGTAACATCAAGATAAATGGAGAAACGATTGACGTTTTCAGGGATTTTCTCTTTCTTGGATACACAATCAGTGTTCATGGAAGCAGCAGTCAAGAGATCAAGAGATGCATTACATTGGGGAAATCTGCTGCACAAGACCTCTTTAAAGTGTTGAAAAACAAGGATGTTACTTTGAAGACCAACATGTGCCTGACTCAAGCCACAGTATTTTCAATTGCTTCATATGCTTGTGAAAGTTTACATTGAATAAGGAATATCAAAGAAGAGTTGATGCATTTGAATTGTGGTACTGGAGAAGACATGGGAGAGGGGGAGCTGGGGGGAAAGGTAGTGGTGTTAACAAA
>NW_022111377.1:11746882-11764076 GCF_000313985.2 Echinops telfairi | reverse complement strand
TGAATGTACAAATGTGCTTTACACAATTGATGTATGTATAGATTGTGATAAGAGTTGTATGAGCCCCTAATAAAACGATTAAAAATATATTATGGAATACTAATTGGGTAAAGCGATCTGTCTTGGAAGAAGATGGCCAGAGTATTCCTAGGAGACAAGGATGATGATCCTGTCTTACATGCATTGGACATGTTGTCAGGGGAGCCCAGTGCCTGGAAAATAACTTCGTGCTTGGTAAATTGGAAGGGCAGCTAAAAAGAGGAAGACCTTGGACAAGATGGATTGTCACAGTGGCCTCAACCGTGGACGCAAGCAGAGGAAGAGTCGTGAGGATTGTGCAGGACCAGGCAGTGTTGAGTTCTCTTGTACACAGAGACACCGAGGGTCGAAACTGACCCGATGACCCCTAACAACAACAGGGATAACAAGTAGCATTGTTGTTGCTTATGGTGGTGGTGGTAGGTGGTGTCAAGTCAGTTCCACCTCACAGCAAGCCTGTACAACAAAACAATACTGTGAGATCCTGCATCATCCTTATAAACACTGCCTGAGCCCATTGTGACAGCCACTGTGTCAACCCATCTCAACGATTTTCCTCTACCAAGCCGAGTGTCCCTCTCTAGGGACGGTTTTCTCCTGATAACTTGTCCAAAGTACGTGAGATAAAGTTTTGCCACTTGCTTCTGAGGAGAATTCTCACTATATCTCTTCCAAGACCAATTTGTTTGTTCTTCTGGTACTTAAGGAAAACAGCTTCATGTTGTCCCATGACACTGTTGTGGAGTTTGAGCCCTCGACCCTGTGGTTATCAGTCTAATGCTTATCCAGCGGTGCCACCAGGGCTCCAGTGAGGTCATACAGATGTTGTATCATTGACTCCCTCTAAGATTAATGAGTCTTTTACTATGTTGGGTGATATGAATACTAGTAAGTAGTCTCTTGTCGCAGAAATTGTCAAAAGAGACACTGGATGTGCTGGTCAAGACTGTCTTCTTAAGTGTATTTCGAAACCTCTATATAGTGTCCCCAAGCGATAAACTGGTATTCTGTAGCTAAAAATAAAACCAAAATCCCCAGGGTTAACCATTCTCCTCTTTGAGAGTTTCCTGCTTGTGAAGCCAATCAGGACTTGCTCTGTGGTCTAAAGCAAGGATGATTAGCACACCGGAGCCCAGGAGAGCTCATTTATGTGCAGATTGCTGCCCCCCAAACACCTCCAGACTGTGATTCAGTGGGTAAGGGCTCATCAATCTGCATAATTATCTATCATCATATGATCTTTGAATGCATTTTGGCAATCACTCTTTTGGCGGATCAATGAGACCTTGGAACAGCATGACTTAAGTAGTGTTTGTAGGTGCTATTGCATTTTTTCCCTGGGTTATAGTGACTCCTTTGTGACATAATAAATAGAATTGCATCATAGGACTTCCTAGGCAGTACTTTATTTTTTATATATTTTATTTGAATACCTTTATTGACATACAAGGAGCCCTGGTGGTGTCATGGTTCCTTGGGCAGATAACTGCAAGGTCAGTAGTTTGAAACCACCAGTCGCTCCACAGAAAAAAGACAGGGCTTTCAACTCCCATAAAGAGTTACAGCCTTAGATCCACTATAGTCAAAGGCAACAGTCCCGACTAGGAGGCAGACCATTGTAATCTTTATTATGCTGGCTTGAACATGATACTTGGCCAATTGACCTCCCTGAATTTGTACTGGGTGACCGCATCTCTTAGTTGTTCCATGACAAAAATTTCTTCCCTGGTTTTTTGTATGTTGATGGGGGCCTTCTCCCACTGAATCTTGGTATTTCTGTCTTGATGCTAATATGATCTTATCCTTACCACCTTTAAAAAAAAAAAAAAAAGAGTTACAGCCGCTGAAGCTTACAGGGACAGTTCTAACCTGTCCTGTAGGGTTGCTGTGAGTTGGCACTGACTCCCTGGCAGTGAGTTTGGTTTGGGTTCTTATTGACACATCATTCATTGATTTTAATATATTGGAAAGAGCTGTGCGATCATCATCACAATCAATTTTAGAACATTTTCTTCATTCTGGTACTCATTATTATTAGCACCCCATTTACCCCAACCTCCTCTATCATAACCCCAGGAAATGGTAAACCTAGTTATAATCTCACAGATATACCTATCCTGGATTTCATATAAAGAAAATCACATAAACCCCTGCCCCCAACAACAATATAAAACACAGAAAAACCTCAAGCCAAAGTAAACAAAATAATAACACTAGAGCAAATTAAAAATAGATCAAAAGGAAAAACAAGTGATGAGGTGTCAAATTTTAGCTAAGGATATATGTATTTTTTCAATTTCCAATGTACTCTTTCTGAGGTCAAGGCTATGGTCACCCCTGGTCAACGATCTGAGAGAATTCATTGGAGGGTTAACTCACATGGGGACTCTGCAAATGAATTTTGGGCTTCTACTGTCATCCATACCCTTCTGCAAACTGGGTACTCAGAATTTAAGCTCAAATACAATTTGCTCCTCCGAGCTTGTATTTTATTGTTTATTATCCTTATCTCACACAGGCTGATGTGCTTCTGTGTGAACTTAGCTGACATTTCAGTTAATTGGCTGCTTATTTTAAGACAGTGGTTTTCAACTTTCCTAATGCCATGACCCTTTAATACAGTTCCTCATGTGGTGATCCCCCCAACCATAAAATTATTTTCATTGCTACTTCTTAACTGTAATTTTGCTACTGTTATGAATCAGGGGACCCCTGTGAAAAGGTCACTCAACCTCCAATGGGGTCGCAACCCACAGGTTGAGAACTGCTGTTTTAAGACAAGATTTTTAAGAACCCAGATACTATTCTTTCTGATAGCCAGGCACCATCTGATTTCTTCACCACACTTTGCTCTAGCACAGTGGTTCTCAATCTTCCTAATGCAGTGACCCTTTAATACAGTTCTTCATGTTGTGGTGACCCCCAACCATAAAATTATTTTCATTGCTTCTTAAGAACTATAATTTTGCTAGTCATGAATCGTAATGTAAATATATGATATGCAGGATGTATATTCATTGTTACAAATTGAACATAATTAAAGCATAGTGATGAATCAAACAAACAATATGTAATTATATATTATGAAATATTTATTTGCAATGACAAATCAATGAAATTTTGTCTTGAAGCATGATGTAGAATGGGTAACAGTCTTTATGCCCTTATGTGGGCAGATCTGCATGTGGCCGACCCGCCTGGAGACGGATAGGGGAACGGTGTCTCAGTTCCTAAGACCATTGGAAATGTGTGTTTTCTGATGGTCTTAGGCGACCCCTGTGCAAGGGTCATTTGACCTTCAAAGGGGTCGCGACCCACAGGGTGAGAATCACTGCTTTAGTGCCTCCATCTTCAGTAGTCCCCAGTGATGAGGGTAAATATCAAGCAGAGCCACATCTTAAGAACTGATTGTTCTTAGGTTAGGGCTTACAGTTAAGTGCAAGATAAAAATCAACTCATATTTCTAAGCTTCAGATATATCCATGTTAGTGTCAGTATATCAACTTTCTGAGAGATAATGTAAGTAACCTCCATAGGGCCTTAGGTAATTCTAATAATAGCATAATTAAACTAGCCAATTGCACAGGATTTAAAATACTTTTGATATAAGGGGGATATTCATATATATTCACATATAGGAAAGCTTTTTAGACTAAAATACACGGGATGCACACTTAAACATATTAAAAAACTAAAGTGATTGAATCTTGTTTAAGAAAACAATGAGGGTTTGACCCAGGGCACAAAATTCAATAACCTTTTGTTCACTATGTCAGAAATATGTGGGAAACAGATTTCTCCCAAGTTGTCTCCCCCAAATATATGTTAGACTTAGGACACTGCTTGCAGCTAATGGTAAATGATTGTTAAGTTACCTCCCTGAAGGCATTCAGTTGCCAGACTACTGTCTGGTCCCACCACAGGTAGGGCCTGCTCCCTGCTGTTAAGGACAATGGGCTACTTCTCCCTAAAGGCTTGTGACCATCAGTCTGGTCCCTGTGGATGAGGTGTACACCCTACTGATAATGGTTTCTATAGTGAGCCAGAGAACAGGTCAAACCTGCTCAGTGACATCCAAAGTTAGGCAGCCATCCTGAATCAAGGATCCACCCATCTTGTCACATGTGTGCCCCCAATACCTCCCTTTCTATTGGGTGTATATCCCTAGATTGTCCCCCTCTCATTGCTGTATTATCTAAAGTACAACCCCTTCCTGTGACGTATGTCTTTACCTGTAATTAGGGGGCTTCTACACCCCCTCAGATATAAAAGCCTTGGTTAGCAATAAGATTCCCCATGGTCTCTCTTCAGCTCCCTCTCCTCTCCAGTCCTCTCTCCCCTGTTCCCTTTCCCCTTCCTTCTCCTCCCCCTCTCTCCTGCCCTCTGGTCTCCTATCTCCACGTGCACCACCAAGCCGGCTGAGGTGAGCATGCTACCATGACATGTGTCTGACTCTATTATTTCAATCTCTCTTTTATCTCTCATGCTCTTTTGAAATGAATATATATATACAGTTGTGCCTCTCGAACCCACGATTAGTTGTGGGGCGCTGGCCTTCCCCCCACAGAAATACATCCGCAAAACTAAGACATTTCATTTAAAAGCTAAGAAAACATGGAAGTGGGAAATATATGGTAGTCTTAAATGGCATATTATTGGGTAACCTCAAAAGCAGGAGGTTTAACCTGGAGTCTAATAATTTCCAAATCCTGTAGTAGCAATCCTCCCCTTTTCTGTCACTAAGGAGTTACAGCTTTACATCCAAAGGAGTATATCAGTTCCTTTCGTTTAAGGTTAAAGTCATGTTCACATAGTGGGTTTTCTGACTTACATTCTTCTGATGTGCCCTATGTGGTGTGCTGTACACCTTGAGAAGACAAATTCTAAAATCCAGGTAGCCTGGAGTATAGGGCCTAGGTCACTGAGGGCTGAAGAGAAACTTGGTTAAAAATGCCAAGTCTTCACACCATAACCAAAAAGCAACTCTGTTTTTTTCAGAATCCAACTAGAAAAAGAACTTTAATGATATTAGAAGATATATAAGTTTGGTAGTTACATAATCTGTTGTCAGTTCGAGAGTATTAAGAGTGAAGGGGTGGAATTTAGCCTGTCAATCAGGTCGCAGTTTGATGATCTCAGTTGGAGGTGCTTAGGAGATAAATAGCTTGCTGCAGGCGGAACACACCTTCACTCCCTGTGAGACAGTAATGATGAAGAGCCTGATGGAGCTATGCTGATGCTACCAGAGCCTTGGGCCTATAGGAGCCACCTGGAGACCGACGCCAGTGCTGAGATGCTTTTACCGCCACTGGTTCCACAAGACTTTCTACCCACTGGCTTATGATCTTCCTGCATTTGGCATCATTGCATGTGTTTTATGAGTCTGAATAGGAGTTTACATATTGGTATCTGACATATGGGCTAATATCGGACTTATGGACTTGATCTGGACTAGGCCGGGATGTTTTCTCAATATTCAATTGCTCTTCTATATAAAGCTCTTTCTTATACGCAGATGAGTGTTTATGAATTTGTTTCTCTAGTCTAGCCAGACTAATACAATAAGGGAAACAATTTATGACTCTGAGGTGAAGAAGGGTTTTATATCAAGACTCATAGTTAATTATTTTAAAAAGGGAAATTAATTCTCTCTAGATAGTGAGATTTACTTTTCTCTAGTAGTCTCTTAATGTAGTGATTACATTAGGTGGTTTTCTGATAGGAACCTAATCTTTTAGTCCTAAAATAAATTGAATTTGGTTGTGCTTTGTTATTATTTCCATGTCTTTTTGGATTTATTTTGCTGATATTTGGAAGTGTTATTTTTATGGTTTTTAAATGAATGTTGTAGTCTTACGAATTAGTTGGAGAGTAAAATTGGAAACATTGTTTCCTCAGATTTTTGTTGAATTTACCAGTAAAGTCATATGGACCTGGAGTTTTCTGGTTAAAGAATTAAAAAATTTTGATTCAAATGATTTTTATTGGTCATGAAACTCACCAGGTATTACATTTATTGAGTCAGTTTTGATAAATTTTGTTTCCTAGTAATGTTTTCATTTCATCTAAACTTTCAAATTCACTGGTGCAAACACTGATGAAAATATCCTTATTTTCTTTGTAATGTTTGCAATATTCTTATTAATTATGCTCCTTTTTTCCCACTAATTTTTTCTCAAGGAGATTTCCCGGGGGAGGGTATAGCATAGGGGGAAGTGGGGGAAAGGATCAGGGGAGCCAACAAACCCAGGGACAAGGGTAAAACATGTGATCTAAAATCAATGGCAAGGATGGTATAGAATGCCTGGTGGGGTGTGATCAAGTGCAATGTAGCTGAGAGGAATTGCTGAGAGCCGATGAAAGCTGAGCGTGATAGTGGGACAGGAGGAAAGTAAAAGGAAATGGAGGAAAGAACTAGGAGGGAAAGGACATTTATAGAGGTATAAATATGGGCATGTACATATGTAAATATACTTATATAGATAAGGATATAGGTCTATGTACATATACTTATATGTTAAAGATTAAGGTAGCAGACAGACATTGGGCCTCTACTCAAGTCCTCCCTCAATGCAAGAATACTTTATTCTGATAATCTGGCATTCTGTGATGCTCACCCTCCTGACATTATTGCTGAAGACAAAATGGGTGCATAAGCAGATGTGATGAAAAAAGCTGATGGTGTGCGTCTATTAAAAGATCTAGCATCTGGGGTCTTAAAGACCCCAGTTAAACAAGCGACCATCTAGCTGGGAAGCAACTAAGCCTACATGGAAGAAGCACACTCGCCTGTGTGATCATGAGGTGTCGACAGGATCAGATATCAGGCATCAGAAGACTCAAAACAATCAAATAGATGAGAACAAGGGGGGCCGGAGTGGAGACCCAAAGCCCAAAGCCCATCTGTAGATATCACAGAAGGGTCACAAGGAAGGGACCAGCCATCCAGGGTGCTGTATAACACCAACAAAGCATACAACATTCCTCTAGTTCTTTAATGCTTCCTATCATGACCCCATTTCTACCTTACAAATCTGACTAGACCAGAGCATGTACACTGGTACAGATAAGAGCTCTCAACACATGGAATCCAGGACAGATAAACCTGTGGGCTATGAAAAGACTGTTCTCCAGTGCGTCTCCCCCAAATATATAGATGTCAGACCTAGGACACTGCTTGCAACTAATGGTAAATGGTTGTCAAGTCATCTCCTTAAGGGTTGTCAGCCATCTAGAGCAATCAGACTGTACAGTCCGCCCCACCCTAAGTAGGGCCCACTCCTTTCTGATGAGGATAGTACTAGATTGTTTCCCTGAAGGAGAGTCCAGGGAGGTCAAGCCCACTTAAAGGTGACCAAGGTTAGGCCGCCATCCGGAATCTAGGGTCCACCCTTGTCACATATATACCTTTGGTCCCTCCCCTTCCTATTGTGTGAACACCCCTCGTTTATTCCCTTGCTGTTATGCTTATGCCTATTGTACAACCCCTTCCTGTGATGCCTGTCTTTACCTGTAATTAGAGGGCATGCACATCCCCAAAGATAGATAAGCCTTGATTAGCAATAAATCGTTCTCTTGCCCTCTCGCTCACTCCTGCCCTCTTGGCTCCCTCCTCCACATGTACCACCAAGAGGAGTTGAAGTGAGCATGCTACCATGAAGTGTGTCTGACCTCATTATGTTACTCTCTTTCCTATCTCTCTATGACTTTACTTTAATCTCTCTCTCTCTGTCTCTCTCTAACCATCCAGTTGAGCCTACTGAACCTGTGATTAGTTGTGGGGGACTGGCTTCCCCCACAAACCCGCTCAGGAACAGTAATGGGAATAGTGAAACCACGGGGGGATGAGGAAGGTGGGTGGGGTAAAGGGGGATCTGATTGCAATGATTGACGTATAACGCACCCTACCCCCAGGGTGACGAACAGCAAATAGAAACATGGGTGAAGGCAGATGCGGACGGTGTAAGATAAAAATAATAATTCACAATTTATCAAGAGTTCATGAAGGTGGGAAGGTGTGGGAGGGAGGAAAAAAAAGAGGCGCTAATACCAAGGGCTCAAGTAGAAAGAAAATGTTTTGAAAAGAATGATGGCAACATATGTGCAAATGTGATTGATACCATGGATGTATGGATTGCGATAAGAGCTGTAAGTGCCCCCAATATAATGATTTATTAAAATAAAAATTTAAAAAGATTGCAAGTTTGTTGTGAGAAACTTAGAAGTTACCAGAAATTATTAAAAAAAAAAAAAAAAGCAAATGAAAATCCTGTTATTGCACCATTGAAAGACCACTTGCTACTTTTATCATATGGGCATATCTTCCTCTCAAATGTGTGTGTGCTTAACATGAGTGAGATTATATGCACACACATACAGACATAATTCTGTAGTTTCGTTTTTGCATTTGATGTTACTAGGAATGTAAAACTTATGTTTTGAATGAGTAGTCTTTTGCTGGGGACATCCATAATTTACTCATCTTCTTTTCTATTTCTGTTTTTAACTATTGCAATCTTGACCTCTACACTCCGCATCCCTATTCATAATACTTGTCAATATATGGCATATTATATATTTTGTTTATTGGTTGATTGGCTGACTATTTCAGTCTTATAAAATGTAAGCTCCAAAACATAGACTTTTTAAAGTACTCTGTCTCCCCAACTCCATTCCAATTGCCCAGAACAATGTAAATATTATATATATATTTTTAATTTTAAAAATCATTTTATAATATTATATTTTTAAAAATGCAAGTGTTTATCAACCGAGCGAATGAATGAACACTGCAGTGGGCATATTTGTGCCCGTACCTTTTGTTACCTCACAGATTTTCTAATTTAAGATTGATTGTAGAAGCATAATCAACTACCAGTAGATATAGACCCTTAAAAGCTTTTGATAATAATTCCTGTTTTATCATGTCTTTTCCTGCATAGAGTATTGTTATTGTTTTTATTAATTTGATGCATAAAACAATGTTTGCGTTAATTTGAATTCTTCTTAATATTAATAAGTGGAACATCAGAACTCTCTGTTCTCCTTTCAAAGGACCCTGGTGACTCAACAGTCCTTGGCTAATGGGTGGGGTGTTGGCATCCAGCCAGTCTATGGGTATGGCAGTGAGCTTCCCTAGATTTACCACCGGAGGAATCACGGGGGGAAGTTCCACTCTGCCCTACAGGGTTGCTGTGAGTCAGAATCAACAGCCCTTTAACCATATAAATGGGTTAATAATGCCCTGTGATTTACTTCCTTACCAGTGTTTAGCAATGATCAGGTTATGTGTGTGTCTTGAACGACTGGATGCAGACATGTATTGTTAACCTGTCAGGAGAGGTTCAGGACAGGCCATTTGTTACCAGATGTGTGTCTTTAACGACTGGATGCAGACATGTATTGTTAACCTGTTAGGAGAGGTTGAGGACAGGCCATTTGTTACCAGATGTAAAGCTTTGACCTTTCCAGTCAAAGAAGCCTGAGCGGTTGGTTGTAACCTGCCCTTACCTTTGTCTCTCTTGTCTTTCTCCTTGGACTACTAAGCAGGGTCTAAAGGTGACACCAATCTGGCACCTCTCTTTGAAACGTCTAGGTCTGTGAGCTATATTGGTTGGCTATATTCTCTCCTGCTCACTTGTGTTTGGCATGAAGGCCTCCCACCGAGAACAATAACAAATTTTAAATGTGTGCAGTGTTTTGTGCGTTCCTGTAGCCAGCCACTCGGTGGGGTAGAAAAGGCACAGCCCGAGGGTTGAAATTTCCTCCATGACTTGGGCTCCTCCGAGTTTCTTTCCCAAACAGACAGCATCCATCCTCGAGTGCTCCTCTTCCATGTTCAGCCACGCCATACCACGTTTCTTCAGCGACTGCCGGTCTCACGCAGAGCAGCAGCCGAAGTCCCCCGATGGCCGATGAGTCATCACGAAATCCGGCCCTGTTACCTTTCTGACTTCATCCTTTTCAGCTCTCCCACACTGAGCTCTGGTCACGCCGAGCTCCTTGCTATTTCTAGAACACTAGGATCTGGGTGCCTTTTCTCTGTGCCCTCTGTCTGCTCCCTCACCCCCACTGCTCCCTGACCGTATCCAGTCACAAGGGCCAGTCTCCACCCCATGGGTTTCTCTCTACCCTGTGGACAGCTCCTATCTCTCCGCTCCACTCTCTCTTCTCCTGCCTTACTTTGCCTGCACTGCTCTCACCATATGATAAGGGGATGTTTTGATACCATTGCCTCTGCCTTCTAGAAAGTACGCTCCAGGGATATTTTGCCCGTTCATTTACAGCCAGGCCAGGAGGAATGCCTGGCACACAATTGTGTGGAATGGAATCTAGGAGCCCTGGGAGCGTAGTGGTTATGCATTGGGCTGCTAACCACACGGTCAGCAGTTCAAAACCACTAGCCGCTCCGTGGGAGACAGATAAGGGCCTTCTACTCTGGTGCAGAGTTGTAGCCTCGCAAACCCACAGGGCTCTGCTAGTCGGTATTTACTCCATGCCAGTGAGTTTGGAATTTGGAGGCGTGAAATAAAATTTGACAAAGAAAATTCTTTTGTACAAATCAAGAAAAGGAGACACGGAAAACTACAATTTATGAATTCTTAACGTAACACATGGAGTTGGTTTAAGTCTTGGGGCTCGGATCCAGGTCTCCTCCAGCCCAGGCGGTTTTTATATTGGCCAGGGTCTCAACGGTGACTTCCTGCTTTTCTCCTGATCAACAGCTGACTCTTCATGCACTGTTCTTGCTTAGGCGTCCTTTGTCAGAACCTGGGCAGCCCGCATTTCCCAAAGGCCCAAATAAAATTAAATCACAACTGCCCGCCCCCCTTCTGTGGGGGAAAGGCCAGCCCCCCACAACTAATAGTGGGTTCGATAGGCGCAATTGTACGGTTGAGATAGCTAAAGATTATAATAAAGTCATAGAGAGCATGAGAGATAGAGGAGGGATCGAAATGATGGAATCAGACCCATTTCCTGGTAGCATGCTCCCCTCAGCCTGCTTGGTGGTCCATGTGGAAATGGGAGACCAGAGGGCAGGAGAGAGGGGGAGGGGAAGGAGGACAAGGGGAAAGGGAACAGGGGAGAGAGGACCAGGTGGGAGAGAGGGGAGAGCCGAGCTTTCTTTATTGCTAACCAAGGCTTATAGATCTTTGAGGAACATGCAAGCCTCCTAATTACAGGTAAAGGCATACATCACAGGAAGGGGTTGCACTATAGGTTATACAGCAGTGAGAGGAGGCGATCTCATGATATACATGCAATAAGAAGGGGAGGGATTGGGGGCACACATGTGACAAGAAGGGCGGATCTTAGATCCAGGATGGCAGTCTAACTGGATGACACTGAGTAGGTTTGACCTGTTCTCTGGCTCTCCATGGAAACCATTATCAGTAGGGCATAAACCCCACCTACGAGGACCCCACCTACGGGGACCAGACTGGTGTCTGAAAGCCTTTAGGGAGAAGTAGCCCATTGTCCTTAACAGCAGGGAGCGGGCCCTGCCTGTGGTGGGACCAGACTGTAGTGTGGCAATGGAATGCCTTCAGGGAGGATGTCTCTAAGCATCTGACCCCCCACCATATGCTGGCAAATAACCTGTAATGTTTGGCATGTCTTTTGGGGGAGACAAAGCTGGGGAAAAGTCTCTTTATAGTCCCACACCCTTCTTTTAAACTAAGCTTTTATTGTACCCTAAAATGACCACTTTCAAATCAGTGTATCATTATTCTGGTCTCACCTTGAAGTGATGTGCTTAAAATACCTTTAAAATAGCACTGTGAAGAAATTCCTTTTATATTAAGGTTATCAACCTGCCTTGAAATACATGCTCCAGCTTTCTTTGCTGTATCTCCGCTGACCCCAGAGGTCTCCCTTGCTGTGCCTTCTTCTCAGCTTCCTCCTTCTCTACCTGGATGACTGCTCAGCCCTTCCCTGGGGACCTGGCTCCACTGCCTTGTCCCTTGGGAAGCCCCCATGGCTACTTTTCTTCCTTGTAGCTCACAGTCCAATGCATAGCCAGTAGGCCACCAGGGCTCCTTGAATACTGGGGACAGGGTGTGGGGAGTAGGAACCTAGAAAGCTAGCAACTCACACTCAGCTACACTAGGACAGGCCTGATGTAGACAAACTACATGTATGGCTGCTTGGTCCTCACAACCACATCAAAAACTAAAAAACAAATCCACCACCATGGAGTTGGTTGGAACCTACAGTGGCCCCTTCAATAGGATAGAACTGTCCCATAGGGTTTCCAAGGTTATAAATCATCATGGAAGCTGACTGCCCCCATCTTTCTCCTGTTGAGCGGCTGATGGGTTCGAACCGCCTACTTTTCTGGTGAGCAGCTGAGCACGTCACCATCGGGCCACTACTCCTGCATACTCTTTGTGTCTTTCAAGAAATGGACATTCAGAGAGATTTAGCTTTTTGCAGTAAAGGGTGCAGGAGCAAGAACAAACCCTGGTCAGAATCCTGAGGTCAGCTTCCTGTTGGGCTGTCTTCAGGGTTCAGAGCGGGGAGGCGAGACTCCTTCCTTCTGCCTCTCGGCCATCTGCACTGACTTGCACATTTCAGTGAGACTGTTAGGGTGGGCTTTAATGAGTCACCTGACATGAAGATCTCAGGCTTCCCCCCCTCTTTCTAATGAGTAAGTGACTGATAAATCATTCCTTGAATACTTGAATTCATGGGGGCAAAATGATAAAGTTCTGGTCAAGACTGACCTCTTTCCAGGAGCAAGGGAATCCCCATGAGACCTGAGACACCATGCTATTTCCAAAGGCAGTAGCAGACACTTGTTCTGTTCGTCCAAGAATAAAGAGCTGATGTGCCGGGTGGTACCCTCGTCCATCACTGGTGCCCAGTTGTTTTCTGTGAAAGGAGGACCAGACTTCAGTTCTCAGTGAGGTCTCCGTGGGAAATCCCTCATCAGGCTGCAGAGCGCGCATGCACACCAGGACTTCGGGTGAGGTCCTATTCAGCTGCTGTTCTTCAGTCTGGTGTTCACCCCAGTATCTCCTTGATCTGCATACAGAAAATCTCACCACCTCCTCTCATTATAATTCAGCAAAGGCCGAGCTATTTCTTTTCTTCTATTCATTTCTCTCATGCTTTAAGCATCCATCCCCTGGTTGAAGAGGCCTTCCCTGACATACTTTGGAAGCTCTCTCCTCCCGTCTACTCCACACAGGCCTCCCTAGCTCAGAGCTTTGGCCCTGGGCAGTAACAGTATGGGACTCTTAGCAATACAGATTCTTGAACCTTACTCCAGATGTACCTAATGAGAGACTCTTGAGTTGGAGCTCAGGAATATGTTTGAAGAAACCTTCTTGTTGATTTAGCAGCCCTCATGGTGCTGTCCAGTAAGAATTGGATGGGTAACCAACCACACGTTTGGCAGTTCAAACCCACCAGCTGCTCCACAGGAGAAATATGAGGCTGTCTTCTCCTGTAAACATTTACCACCCCAGAAACCCTAGACTGGGCTGCTGTGAGTTGGAGTCAACTCGAAGGCAGCAGCAGGTTTAGGTTTTGTTTTGCTTCTCTGGGTAATTTCGATACGCGCTAAAATCTAAGCGCTGTCAGCTTAGAGTAACTCATTCTCAAATGTCAGAGGTTAGAGAAATGAATCGGCACGATACTATATCAAACCATGGAAGTCAAGTTTCAGCCTTTTGAAGTCCTCTTTTCAGGCATGAGGCCTTATCTGTACAGGAAGATGGAGTCCTTTCTGTGTGGGCATCAGTGCATCTTCTGGAAAAAATCGGAGAGGGACAGGGTTTGGGCGTAATGGATGCCACTCTTTCAGAATGTAGCCGCCAAACCCTGCCCATATGCCTTAGATCTGTAGTGCTGGGGGACTGCCGGTCCCCTAAGGGCTGGCACTGGCTACCTGAGCCACTTTGCCTACTTATGGCATGCCTGAAGTGTGGGAGAATGAATGCCCTTGGGGACAGCTGTCAGTCAGTGACTGACAGGAGGTGGCTTATAAAACCTCCAGCTCTATTACTGGTTGGATTGGGTATCTCTGAGGCAGGCAAGTTCTACTCCGGTTCCCAAAATTCTCCAGTGGGTGTTAGCTCGAGTTACTCAGCCACAGGTGTAACTTGCTTGATAGTGCACATTTTATTGGCTGCCTTCCTCCTGGGCCTCCTTTCCCTAATCCCCTCCTCATCTTTCCTGGGATCACCTCCCACTTGTACTATGCCAATCCTATGCCTTGCGGCGGTCTGCTCCGGGACAATTGGAATGGAGACAATTTCCATATGGTGCAACTGGGACTGCTTTGTTTTCCTGGGTCTCACAAGTTTCCCACCTAGACCTGGTGTGTCTGACAATTCCATCACTCATATTGGTGGAAAGTATTTTGAGGTTTCCTTCTCTGACAGGTTCTTACCTTATGCCTGGTCCGGCATTCACAGGTTTTACTGAATAGGTGGGCTCAGGTCTTTCTGTTTATTCGCATTTGTAATTTCGGGGAGTCATTGTATTTTGCTTTGTAAACGTTCCTAGGTGACTACCCCAATTTGGACCTTCAAATAACGAGAGGCACAGCGAGGTCATTCTGTAGATAGCTCCTTCGTACAGCACCTGTGATGTTATTATTTTTCTTTCTAAAAGAAGAAGAAAACAATGGAATGTTTGAAAGACACCAGCTGCAACTTAAAAATGGAGATGATGAAAATCCGTTTTTCCCCTTCTATAATTAATGATTGGGTCAATCTCAGAAGAAGTTACATTAAAAAGGCATCACTTGGGGCTACACTCAGCATTGAAATATGGTGCCTTGTTACAAAGACAGCCAGGCAAAGGCAGAACTTGGGGAAAATTACGCAATAGAAGTCGAGGGTAAGAGATCAGGGCACAGAATGACGTGGGCTGATGGATGGCACATGGCCGGGACTCAATCAATAGGAGCCCTGGTAGTAGAGTGCATTCTACATTGGGCTACTAACTACTAGATCAGCGGTTCAAAACTACCAGCCTCTGTGTGGGAGGAAAAAGAGGTTTTCTATTCTCATACAGATTTATGTTCTCAGAAACCCACAGGCACAGCTTTACTTTGTGCTGTGGGGTCACTTACTAGGAGTCAAAATGGACTCAGTGGCAGTGAGTTTTTGGTGTCTGTAACTGACCTAGTAAGATAGATGATGTGTTGTTTTGAAGATGATTTCAGACAAAGGTTTCCTGAGATTCCCTTTAAGACGGTTGCTTATATATGCCAAGACCCGTCATGGGTGCCTGAATGAAGTCACCGGCACAGCGATTGGTTTGGGTGCGCAGGATCCACCGGAGGAGGAACGGGTCCTGTTTCTGCAGATTCCCTTTGCTCTAGGGACGCTGCCTGCTGCTCTCCTCTCATTAGAGAGGCAGGGAAGTGGACCTCTGGGCGGCGGGAGTGCAAGTAACAACCAAAAGGAGGCTCGACGATGAAGTGAACGGTTTCTGGATGGGGATAGTAGCCATTTGCACAGAAAGGATCATGGAGACTCTACAGTGTACGCAGTGCACGTGATGAACCCAGCAGATAAGTGACATCTCTGGCGCTAGTTGGCGGATGTAGACAGTAGTCATAGAATCTCAGGAATGTCCAGCGAAATAGAGGAAAGAAAAGAGGATGCTGTAAAAGAAAAAAAAAAAGTTATGACAGGAGCAACATTGGGGGTCTGAGAAGGTTTCCCTGAGGAAATTATTAGGATCTGGAATAGAGGGAGGAGCTGTACATGGAATTTATGGAATGGCTGCTATCTCTGATTCCATTTCAGTATTTCTGTCTAATTACTTGCTAATTTGACTGCATAATAAATATATCAGGCACACATTTCTGGTTACCTTGTGCTAAGTATGCACTTGGCTCTAATTCTGCCAAGTGAATGGCAACAATTTTTTGATTAAAAATTGGCACGATAAGCATTTATTTTCTGTTGTCTCGAGAAGGAATCTCATCATTCTCCAGTCTGCTATATTCAAAGTGAAATTACCCCTGTCCATCTCGTCATGTGTACATCTGAAACATTGTCCATATTTCCCTCTCATTTTCTTTTTTGTCTCTTAGCACGCTGAACATTGTTCCATATTTTTTATTTAATTTTTGGAAATTGTAGGGAAACTTCATTGGCTTTCAATGGCATTGAATCAATAGATTGATTCAATGAAATTCGGGTAATTTCAGATAATTTCTAAGTACCATTGACGGCAAAGACATAGACACAGCACCATCATTAAAGGAGAAGAAGATAAATGGTGGCTTCTAAGAGTCAGGAAAACAGCTTTTTTACAGTCCATTTCACTAAGTGTTTAGAATGTGTATTACCTGATTAATCAATGTGTCATGAACCATAACACTGTCAATGCATTTTCACTGTTCAGCACAGGGAGGGCAGCGAGAGAAGATTGGAGTTATTGACGGTTCTGTATGCTATGGAGTAGAACATTATCAGCTGTTAATGATTGAAGTAGCTGTTGGGTACCATTTGGGAAGGAGAACATCAGTATTATGGGAATACAGAAAGGGATATATAAAATTGGTCCCTCTGATTCACAGCAATTGCTTTGACAGACTAAATTTGGTCTCATAAAACAGTTCTTGATTCCCAGTGAGCTGTTGCTTTTGGGAAATGCCATCCCCGGGTGGCACAAATGATTTGTTCTCTGCTATGGAAAGGCTTGCAGTTTGAACTCTTCCAGAGGCAGCATGGATGAAGACCTGGTGACTGACTTTGATAAAGACTGCAGAAAGCTCAGCGTTGCTGCCATAACTGACTTTACAAGGTTCTCTCTCTGATAACAGGACTATTCACATCCCTCAACTCTGACCAGAGGGCATTCACCGGAGGCCTTATCCATGTGGACCCTACAAATAGATTTTGGGCTCTCACTGTCATCTATAGCCTCTGTCAACCAGGTGTTCACAACTTAAGCTCTGATACCATTCTCTCCTTTAGATTTGGATTATATTATTTACAGTCCTTGGATCACACAGACTGGTGTGCTTCTTCCATGTGGATTTAGTTGATGACTCACATACATGGCTACTTGTTTGAAGACAAGCCTTGTGTGTTAGACAGGGTTCTCTAGAGAGATAAAACCAAATTCCTGATAATATAATATATTTGTTTATAAAGATAATTAGATATATAACGAGAAATGAACT
>NW_022111377.1:11735950-11745657 GCF_000313985.2 Echinops telfairi | reverse complement strand
CAAATGTGCTTGACACAATGGATGGATGGATGTATTGTGATAAGAGCTGTTTGAGCCCCTAATGATTTTTTTTTAAAACTAATTATTCGTTGGTTGGGGCTAGAATTAAGTGCAAGCCCCCAATCCATCGCAGCACCTATGGTTTACTGTATATATGTCTCTGGTTCACCTTTGAAACATGATTGTCATTTTATGTTAGAGGACACTATCAATCATCCCCCTGGGGCATCACTTACACTGCCACCTAGTCAATGTTGACTCATGGTGACCTACAGGGCAGGGTAAAACTACCCCCGTGAGTCTCCGAGCTTACAAATTTTCACGGAAGCAGAAAGTCTCATTCTTTCCTCATGGAGCTGGCTGGTGGTTTTGAACTACTGATCTTGTGGTTAGCAGCCTAATGTGTAACTATTATACATTGATAGTTTTATTAGTTTAGCCCATGGTATAGAATTTAAAACACTGTTGAGAAAAGGAAATTATACGACAACTATGATCCACAATGCATGAGTTGTTGGCTTGTACAGATTAAACTCTTAAGTGACTGGACACTATTTAACAAATAACAGGGGTTGGTGACAGAGCAAATCTTCCAATAATATTCATTCACAGCAGCAGAGACATACCCTACCGGATTAATACATGTCATAATGAAGCATGGAGGGCATTAAAATATTAAGTGTATATTAAAGTTCCAGGCCATCATGCATTGGACATCCTCAGGGTAAGAGAGCTGATCCAAACTATGTCCTCTGGCTAGCAGTCATCGACTTCTTCTCCCACTGGGGAGTTTCAGCCTTCAGTCCAGTGGCTGCTGCTGAGTTTGAGGTCCAGCTCAGTTCACTTAGTAGGTTTCCACATTGAGTCCTTCGGGGTGGCCCATGAAGGACGTTGTATGCCTCCAAAGAACAGAGTCCAAAGTCCAGTAGTCTATAGCTTACTGAGTGCGTTACCAAGGGTGGAATAGAAATTAGGCTAAAGGGTGTGTTTGTTTTGATTTTAAAGTGTAAAGTTTCTCCTGCTGCACCAGGATTTAGAACTATATCTTTTGGACTTGACGATTGTTATTTTCTTCATGAAAAGTGAAACGAGAGACGTAAAGTCATTATTACCATGTTTGTCAACATCAAACTCACCATGATCCCAGTCTATTCTGACACAAAGCCGCTGTACAGGACAGGGTAGAACTGCCCCTGGGGGTTTCCAAAGTCATAAATATTTACAGGAGGAGAAAGTTTCATTTTTCTCTTATGGAGTGACGTGATGGTTTTGAACTACTGACCTTGTGTTTAGCAACCCAGTTAGTAACCCACTCTGCCACTGGGGTTCCAGCATCATTGTTATGTGCTCTTAATTTATATAGATAGTTAAGATGTAAAGTATCTGCATCCATGAAACAGTAAACTTGATCATAAAAATTCTAATATTCTAACCTATGATAAATTCTGAAAAAGGAATGCATAAAATAAGTATGTGCAGCGCTTTCATATCTCCCTGGTTGCTTTGCTTATATTTTGTGGGAAATATTTGTCCCCAAAAGGAAATAAAATTTAGTTCAAGTGCTGTTCTAGCTTTGTATGCATCTTTTTAATTCTTGGATTTTGCTCAATCAAGGCTAGTTAATTGGACAATTTATATACATGCTTTTTTTTTTTACACACTCATTAGAAGCACAAGTGAACTAACGTAAACACTATGCAACTACTGTTGCATTAGAAATTGTTGTAAACCGCATCACTTGGAAGCAGACTCTGGGATGGGAAGAGCGGGGTCCTTTGGGGTGTGTGACGGATGGTATGGAGCACACTGAGGGACACTGTCAGAGGGATGATGCCAAAATGACTGTCTGTAAAAATGTTTGCGCAATTTGGGCATAAATCTATTTTTATAATATCCCTATAGTTTGCTGCAACGTCAAAAGTATTTCCCAGCTTACATGTATCACTGTATCTACAAGGTATCACTGAAGTTCTATGGTCTTAGTTTTGGGACCTTCTAAAAGGAGCTAGTGGCACTCCCCGGTAACCATTGGATGGCTAACCATAAGGTTGGTGTTTCAAACCCACCAGCTGGTCCAAAGGAGCAAGGTGAGACTGTCCCTGCAATGCTTTACAGTCTCGGTGGTGGTTGTTATGAGTGGGAATTGACTCGATGGCAGTGGATTGGGTGAGTAAAGTGTTCTAGTCAGAGGTGTTATTGTTTCTCACTTATACTAATGCTTTAAATCCTGTGATAATCTGCACTCACTGTTGTAATTTAAAGGTGCAACCGTACTTTAGCCAGGTATTTCTGTCAACGTTATTTACAAGTGAGGATGGCGAGACTTTGTCGCAGATATTTTGGACATGTGATCAGGAAAGACCAGGACCGTGAAAAGGGGGAAGAACCTCAGTAAGTTGGATGGATGCAGTGACTGCAAAATGGGCTCACGCTTAACGACTGTGGGGAGGGCGCAGGCCTGGGCAGTGCTCCGTTCTCTTGTCCAGAGGGTCTCTAGTTATTGAGCTGACTTGAGGGCCCCTAACAATTGCTGCCAGGATTGCTGTAGGATGCTATGATTAGAAAAACCAAACCGGCCGCCTTGCTTCATATGGTTATAGAGACTGCAATTGGTGTTTTTTAATTTTTAGTTTTTAAATCATGTTATTGGGGGGCTCTTACAGCGTTTATCAGAATCCATCCATCCATCCATTGTGTCAAGCACATTTGTCCATATGTTGCCATCATGAGAACTTTAATTTTGCCACTGTTATGAATGTAATGTAAATATCTGATATGCAGGATGTGTATTCATTGTTACAAATTGAACATAATTAAAGCATAGTGATGAATCACAAAAACAATATGTAATTCGATATTGTGAAATATTTATTTCTAATGACAAATCAATGAAACGTCTTGAAGCACGGTGTAGCATGGGTAACAGTCTTCACACTGGGTACTCATATGTGGGCGGATCTGCATGTGGGCGGACCCGCCTGGAGATGGATAGAGGAGGGGTGTCTCGGTTCCTAAGACCTTCGGACATAGGAGTTTTCTCATGGTCTTGGGCGACCCCTGTGAAGGGGCTGTTTGACCCCCAAAGGGGTCATGACCCACAAGTTGAGAACCACTGCCCTAGTGTTTTCTATTATCACTGGTTTTCTGGCACTTGACTACTTAAGCATCGTGATGAACCCCAGAGGTATTTTTCAGTATCCATACCCCATGACCCTTACAGAGATATTGGGGGGCTGGCGGTGTCCATAGCAATGCAAATCTTGACATGACATTACCCATGACCAAAAAGTACAGTATCTCATTTATAAGGCATTTGGGAGCCCTCCATTTTTAAGTGTCCCCCCACCCTCCCTACACATATTATCCTTTTAAAGCCTGATTCTTATGCTTGGAAAATATATGCAAGTGTCTGTGTAAGACGTGTGAGATGAAAAACCCTTTTAAAAGTTAAATTCTGACAATATAAATGCAAATGAAAAAAATAGGAAAGCATCTTAGAAACCAGCACGCCGGCTTGATCTGAGATTCAGAAAGGGTGTGTGGAAAGATAGGCTGGGTGCCTAACAAGGATCTGCTGGGGGACAAAAAGTGGCGTGAGGTTGTCAGGAGACTGTGCAAAAGGCTACCGCCTACAGTGGACCTCTGATGGTTTTTGATGGCAATGCTTTAAGCAGAAACAAGCAAGGGATATGCTCATTTGCTTGGGGCAGATTGGATATTGTTCACTGACAGTGGGAAATTAGAACTGCTCCGGTTCTTTTTTGTTTCCAACTTCCCTTTCAAGGGCAATGCTCGTCAACCGGAAATATCTGGTGCAGGAGAGGGAGAATGGAAGTCCACGGCAGATGGAGATGACCTCGTCACTTTAAATAAATTCCCTTCTCCAGATGGAGACAAATTATCTGCCAGGTATTAAATGTTCTTTACAGGTATAATTGGTTCGCCACTACCAGTAATCTTTAAAGGATCACAGAGGTGAAGTGACAGACAACTGAAAATGGAACATGTTATTTTGATATAAAAAGGCAGGATAAAGAGATATTCTGGAAATGAATCGATGATTTTGACTTCAGATACCAGAACAAGTAGAAGCAAAAATGGTAATCGGTTCCCCCCTTCCAACCCGCCTTCTGTCCACCCTCCCAGTATCACCACTCACACCACTGGTCCTGAAGGGATCATCCGCCCTGGATTCCCTGTGTTTCCAGCTCCCATCTGTACCAGCTACCACATTATTTTTTATTTACTACATCTCTCTTACATTCTACTCCTTGTTCTTCTTCTTTTAAAAAAATCACTTTATTGTGGTGTCATACAGCTCTGATCACACCATAGGAGGCTACACTGCTTCCTAGAAACCAAACCAAACCAGTTTATTAGATTGACTTGACTCAGCCTCATGGTGACCCCGTGTGTCTGAGTATAATTGTGTCTGTAGCACTTTCAATGGCTGAGCGCCAGGCCTGTCATCTGAACCATCTCTGGGTAGGCTTGAACTTCCCACCTTTTGGTTAGCATCCACTCTCATTAGGATTTGCACTCGTTACCATCACGTCAATTCCAACTCATAGCAAGTCTCTAGGGCAGATATATGGGGTAGGCAGCCTCATCTCTCTCTCAAGGAGTGGCTGGGGGTTTCAGTGACTGATCTTGCAGTTAACAGCCCAACATGTAACCCACTACGCCACCAGGGCTCCACACCATTTCCACTAGTCAGGGACCTGAGAAACAAACACGGAGCAAAGTGGATGGTGTACTAACTCGGGTGAGCAAGGGCCCTCTACACAGACGCTCTTGATTTCAATCCTCGTTTGGCCACTTACTGACTAAATGACTCTTCATGCTACATAAATTTCAGTTTCCTTATACACGTGTAACTCTGTAGACATCATACACTCATGTAGTTCCATCCCTGACTGATATTTTAAAAGCAGTGTCTAACGGGGCAGCGGGGGGTGGGGGTTGGGAGGGTGGAGGGAAAGGAAAGAAGAAAAGAAGTATTTCACATGGATTTTCCTTTTTCAAGGAAAATTAAACAAACAAAAAAAAGGCTCATTGCCATTGAATCAATGCTAACTGAAAGTGACTCCCTTGTGTGTTTTTGAGACAAGAAAGCCAGTCTTTCTCCCTTGGAGCTGCTGGTGGTATTGAACTGCCAACCATGGGGATCACCGTCCCAACAAGTAACCACTACACCACAAGGGCTTCTCCTCAAAGGATTAAAAAAGGGCCCACTTAAAACTTTTCAGCTGTGCTGTTCATATTCCATTTGCTTTCCTCTAGTATCTCTCAGTCACACCTTGCTGAGACTCAGATTTGCGTTCTGAAAGACTGCTCTCCCTTACCCAGGCAATATTGATTTTCCCTGCACCCTCCCAGAACACCTCCCTCCACCTATTTGCCCACTTCTCTATCTTTTATTATTTTTGACTGACAACCTATTTCTCTTCTTCTTTTCCCCACCTAAGCTTTTCATGTTTTATCTTCCTCAGTTAATTCTCTGTCACCTCATAGACGTTGATGTGCCCAAAGTCAAGGCTCATCAGGATGAGGGTTCTACGTAGGATGGAGATGGGATTGGAACAACAGATCATTGGGACAGCAGTTAGGGGCTTCTCTTGGAAGTATAGAAAAGAGGCAGGATCCGCGATTGGTTCTATTCTTTCAAAAATATTTATTGGGTGCTAAATATGTGCTTGGTGCTACAGATACAACAGAAGTTTGAGAGACAAAAGTCCTCTTGCTGTCTTGCAACTGCTTGCGATAAAGTCTCTGAAAGAAATCAAACGTAAATGCGGAGACTGTGGGCCTCGGATGGTATAGCAGTTAGAATTTCTGTCAGCTTGCACTTGTGTATGGGGTGGAACCCAAGCTCTCAGTCTGGTGACAGCCTGATGATGCCTCATGGGAGGAGAGGATGCCTCTCTTTTTATAAGAGAGACACTGGGGACACCTCTCCTCTCTCTCTGCCTCCTTAGCTTGTTGTTTGCTGGGACTCTGAGCCTGCTCCCAGGGGTGGTCCCCTGCCTGCAGGGCCCCTACATGGAGAGATGCCTGCACTCTGCCATGTTTCCATTGCCCTTGGATCCATGTGGCTCTGTACCCACAGGTCTGTGTTCTTCCTGTATCCCAGTTCATCCTTTTGCAACATCCGCCGGCAGCGAAGTGAATCAGAAGAGGACTCTGGCTAGCATTGGTCCCATGGGCTTACATTGAACTGGGCTGGGATGCCTTCTTCATATAAGATTACTTCTTGATATAAAGCTTTTTCTCATGCCACTGGTTTTATTCGCTAGAAAACTCAGCTAAACACAGATGGGGATTGGCTTTAGATGGAAGGGGGGATAGTTGCCAGGGAGTTGATTCTGACTCATGGGCAGTCTGTGCGACAGAGGTGAACCACACTGCATAGGGTTTTCAAAAATGTGACCATTCAGAAGTAGATCATCCAGCCTTTCTTCCATAACAATTCTAAGGGAAGGGGTTTGAACCACCAACCTTGTAGTTGAGCAATCTACCTTGAGCTTTTAACTGTTTGTGCCATCTAGCTTTTAGATGAGGAGAAGAAAAAGTAACTTTGAAGGAATGACATTTAAGTTAAGACCTGAGGGGCAAGAAGAAGTGTTCAAGGTAGAGGGACGAATCAGACTGCCCCTGAGTTAGGCATGTTTAAGAAGCAGAAAAGCGAAAGCATTAAGAACAAGGAGTAGAGGGCTCAAACGGTAAGAAAATGTTTTGAGGATGGCAACAAATGTACAAATGTGCTTGACACAATGGATGGATGGATGGATTGTGATCAGAGCTGTATGACGCCACAATAAAGTGATTTTTTTAAAAGAAGAAGAACAAGGAGTAGAATGTAAGAGAGATGTAGTAAATAAAAAATAATGTGGTAGCTGGTACAGATGGGAGCTGGAAACACAGGGAATCCAGGGTGGATGATCCCTTCAGGACCAGTGGTGTGAGTGGTGATACTGGGAGGGTGGACGGAAGGTGGGTTGGAAGTGGGGAACCAATTACAAGGATCTACATGTGACCTCCTCCCTGGGGGATGGACAGCAGAAGAGTGGGTGAGGGGAGACGGCGGACAGGGAAAGATATGACAAAATAATAAATATCAAGGGCTCAGGAGGGAGTGGGGAGCGGGGAGGGAGGGGAAAAATGAGGAACTGATGCTAGGGGCTTAAGTAGAGAGCAAATGTTTTGACAATGGTGAGGGCAATGAATGTACAAATGTGCTTTACACAATTGATGTATGTATGGATTGTGCTAAGAGTTGTATGAGCCCCTAATAAAACTATTTTAAAAATTGCTAATAATTGAACATTTCTGCCTTTCTTTAGGCTATGTTACAAACAATTAGTGTGAATGTAAAAGACATTCCTTTCCTTCAGTTGAATAAATATGATAAAATGGGAAAAAAAATAATGTGGTAGATTTTTCAAGGTTTGGTGGTGACTTCGGATTTTATTTTAATAAAAGATGAGACCATTGAATGGCTTTAAGTGAAGGAATGCTAACATACATTTTATGCATGTAAAATATGACCGTAATAGCTACATCAACAATGGACATCAGAGGGGCAGAAATGGAAGCAGAAAGATAAGTTAGAAGGTTATAGCTGCAGGACGGACAAGAAACAATGTCCCTTGGTGTGGTAGAAGCAGAAACAAAGAAACAAGCAAATAAATGGATTTCAGGCAGAATTGTCAAGACTGGAGGTAGGTGATAAGAGAAGGACAGAAATCCAGGATGATGGATTTTTGACTTGAGCAGATCATTGCTCACGTATGAAAATCGGGGAAGACTGGGAGAGGGAGAAGAAAGCCAAGGCTTATGTTATGAATGTGCTACATTTGACAAACCAATTAGGATCCAAATAGAAATGTCAGCTAGGCATTTGTACTGTATAAATGAGTCTGGAGCTCAAGGGAGCGGTCAGAGCTGCAGACATAAATTTCACTGTCATCATCTCAGGGGTAGGATTCAAAGCTAGGGAGCAGGCTGAGATAATTTTTCGATAGAAATAGCTGGAGAAGAGAAGAGGGCTCATGAGCAAATATTCAGGTCTTCCAACATTTGCTGGTTTGGACAAAGAATAGAAGCTAATCAAAGGGAGGAAACAAGACAGCGAAACAGAAGGTACAGCTGGCATGAGATGTCATGGATCCAATAAGAGGAGAGATTCCAGGCAAAGGGGAGTGGGGAACTGGACCATAGGCTACTGAAGTCGTGAACTAGACTAGAGAAGTTCCCAATGAACTTGGAACATGTGCGATGTCCATGGGCTTGACATGTACAGTTCAGGTGGAACATAGGCACAAACCAAGCTTGAGTGGTCTGATGCATGGAGAAGTACTTTTGGTCTTGGAGGCAATGGTTTTAGGTAAATCTTTGAAAAATTTGTGTTTTCAAAACTTGGATGGTGGGGAAGGATTTGGGGTCAAGAGGGGAGTATGTGTGTGTGTATGATTAGGAGACTTACCCAGAGTTTCCTGAGAAAGAGGAGATGTAGGTGGCTATGATGTTAGTTAAGAAGGTGTGTTAGGGTTCTCTATAGAAATGAAACCAGGACTCTTAGGAATATTCCTAATATATATATATATATATATAGGTTTATATAGCAAGAAGGAATAAAACAGCAAATTAGTCCACACAGCAGTATAGAGGGTTCAGTTCAACTCCCCTGGATTCCAGACATATTCTTCTTTACCTCCATTATGTAACACCAGTCCAATTTCTCCTTGGGAATCAGGATCAATCACACCACTCGGTACACTGACACCCTTCCTGACCTGTTGATCCAAAGACATGAGGAGCCCAAAGTGACCAGGGGGCGTTTTCAGCTGCCAGTTCAGTGGAATCAGTGCTGTTTCCGGGTGGGAGAGTTCCTTCCTTCAGGTCTAGGACCTCCAGGCCTGAAGAGCTTAGGGTTGCTGGGACAGGAAGCAAAAATGCTACAAGTGGATCACTAGGCGTAATAGTGAATGGTGCCACTCATTGGTTCCTGGACCCATGAATCCTGGCTATTTGGAGAAATAGTACTTGTCTGCAGAGGATAGCAGGACTTTACTCCAAAATCCCAAGAGTCTGCACTGTTTCACTGATAGGGGCCTGCCAAAGACCACACTGCCTCTCTATCTACGACTGACACCTCTAGCACCATCGGGTCAGCTGGATCATGTGGTCCCAGTGGCAAAGCAGCTGGCATGGCAGCATGAACCTGTTGTAGAGCCTTTTCTTGTTCTGGGTTCCATTCAAAATTGGAGTGCTTTTGTGTCACTTGTCAAAGTAGAACACCCAAATGAGGCTATGTTGCCTCCAAAATCTGAAGAGGCTCACTAGGCTTTGGGCCTCCTGTTAGTTGTTAGGATTTGGGGGTGGGGTGGGTGCAGATGCAATGGTTTATTCTTCACTTTAGTAGGAATGTCTCGACATGCCCCAATCACTGGAACACCTCACCTCCCCTAGAGATTTTACTGAGGTGGAGGGTGCCTGAATCGTCACTGGGTTGATTTCCCACCCTCTTGCATGTGGATGTTGTATCAATGAATCTAGAGTCTTTGATACATCTTCCATAGTGGGTCCAATCAGCATAATGTCATCAATATAATGGGCTAGTGTGCCATTTTGTGGAAGAGACAGGCTTATTTAGTCCCTTTGGACCAAATTATGGCATAGGGCGGAAGAGTTGATGCACCCCTGGG
>NW_022111377.1:11724449-11735511 GCF_000313985.2 Echinops telfairi | reverse complement strand
ACCATAATAGCCCTTATTCCACATTTTAGGGTCCAATATGGGGGTTCTGCCAGTTACTAAGTATTTCTATTCCAATGATGCATTCTGGAACTGGGAAATAACGACAGGATGGGTTTGGGGGCTCCCTGGGCACATGGTGAGGCATACCTGAGCTAAAACCCCATCAATAACTAGACTTCCATATGTTCCCACTCTGACTGGCGGGCCTTCCAAACATTTTGGTTCTCCTGGAATTAGTGTCAGTTCAGGGCCAGTGTTCGGTAATCCCCTCAAAGTTTGATTATTTCCTTTCCCCCACTGAATAGTCACTCTTGTGAAAGGCTGCAGGTCCCTTGGGGCAAGGCTAGAAGAAAGACTAACAGTACAAACCTTCAGTGATGTAGCAGGGTCCTCCTTCAGAGGGATCTGGCCTTCCCCTCATTCAAGGGGTTGTGGTCTGTAAACTGGGTCAGGTCTGGGAAGTCATTGAGGCGTTGTGACTCTACTCTGCTGTTTACCTGATCTAGCATTCTTCTGCCTGTATAGATCATGTAAATATTTAGTAGGTTTCCATGTATTTCACTCCTAGGGACACTGTGGCTAAGTAGCCAATGCTATGTCTACATGAGACAGGTTGCTTTGATTACTACAGAAACCTTGCTGTACATTACGATAATCACGTCCACCCTGTCTCTGTTGATTCAGTGCTGACACCTGCCTCCTACCACCATGGGGCCCAATCAGCCCATTGTAGGCAAATGTCGGAGCTCACTTAGGGCAGTTCCCACTGTTATCTTAAAA
Source organism: Echinops telfairi (assembly GCF_000313985.2). NCBI lineage: Eukaryota > Metazoa > Chordata > Mammalia > Afrosoricida > Tenrecidae > Echinops > Echinops telfairi. The sequence continues at coordinate 11,734,731 of NW_022111377.1, read as the reverse complement.
TAGCCATCACAGGAGTCTTCAGAGATGCTGGGACCCAATTTGTAAACTTGCTCCTTATGCTTGTGATGAAAGGCATGTCCTCAGGACATTCCCTTTTGAGGTCTGTGGGCTTATTCTGATAGATCCATTCCAACATACCAATTTCCTAAAGCTTTTGGATGTCTTCTACAGAGGTCAGGTACCTCAAATTGGTCTAATCTAGGCCATCTGACAGCCCATGCTTCCGCAAACCAACCAAATAAGCCAATTATAGTCTCTCTCAACCCTTCTTGCTGGGACACTGAAAGAAGGATCTGTGATTAGGGCCCGTGTCAAGGAACTCAGACTGGTCTAATGTTACATTCCTTGCGCCGGTATCCCACATCGTTAGTGGCCATTCCCAGGGATATTCCCCGGGCTTCTGCTTGTCTGTGTTAGAAAACTCGAGCAGATCTTTATGAATATAGCGCACCTCTTCCTGAGTCATCATCTGAACCTCACCTTTAGGAACTTCCTGAGACTTAATTCTAGTTACAGGTCTAGAGGAAACAATGGGTGTTGGGAGTTTCCTGGGGGCTCTCAGCAAAATCTTGTAAGGCATCTCCCCCAGGCAATGCTCCAGATGCAGCCCCACCTGGCATTTCAGTTTGAACAGGTTGGTTAATCTGCTCAGGTGTGGGTTGTTTTACTGATAGTGGATTAATCCCCCAGGTGGGAGGGGTGGATCTAATGACTAGGGTGGCTCAATTGACTCTAGGTGCTCAATATCCTCCTCTTCTGGATCATCAGTCCATATATTCCCATCCCATGTTTCTGAGTCCCATTTCTTTCTGATTAATGCTCTTACTTTAATATCAGACACTGTTCTAGACCTGCAATTCAGCTGATGCTGTAATTCAGCTACTCATATGATGAGAATCTGGATTTGGTTTTCAGCAATATCAGTTTTATTACTAGTGGTGAGAAGAGTCCCCGTTGTAGCATATGCGGAAACTTTTAGGTCTGTTATTCGGCACTTGCTATATGCTCCTGAGGTTCTGAGATTATCCCTTTCCTTGATCACATTTTATATTGTAAGGAGGACCAGCCAACCTGCTTCCCTATACAGCTCATCCTGACAAAACTGCTGGAAAATATCAGACACACAATCACCCAGAGTCTCTCCTCTCACCAGCACTTCATTTATTGATGGTTATATTGTGGATATTAGCTTTGTGACTTCACACCACGGATTAACCCCACCCACCCTAGTAATAGTGGCAGACTTATCCATGCCTATAGGGGTAGAGGCAGCATTCTCAGTGCTGTTAGGTCTAATCAGGCTAGAGAACCACTTTGAGAAGCCCATATTTATGATCTTGTTTCTGTAGAACCACCCTGGTACCAGTTCTGCTAGACAGGGTTCCCTAGAAAAACAAAACCAGGACACTTATGATATATATATATACATATATTCATACAGCAAGAAGAAATATAACAGCTAATTAGTCTACACAACAATACAGAGAGTTAAGTTCAACTGTCTTCCATGGAACAGTTAATATACTGGAAATCCTTCAACTCACCTGGGCTGCCGGGTCCAAGGTCAAGGAAGCAGACAGTAGAGTCTTCCCTCAGGCAAGGCAAGCAGAGTCTTCCCACAGGCAGCAAGCAGCAGGATGGGTCACCAACAGTCATTAGCTTGGGAGCTTAGGGAAGCAGACTTGATTGGGACATTGAACACAAGCAATGCAAGGCGGCAGGACCCACCAGTCTCAAGTTCAAGCGATGTATGCACCAGCAGCATGGAGAAGCAGGTCTTGAAGGAGCCTTAAGCTCTAGTGACACGATCCATGGGGCTGACCTAGCCTACAGGTAGTGTAGCTCACAGGTTGAGGCACAGAACTAGCTAAAGCAGCAGCATGCTTCAGCATGCTCCAATCACCAGAGAGGAAGAGAGAGGCAGGGTGGGCCTTACAGAGCCATTTATCTCTTTGCCTGCCAATCAAACTGCAACCTAATTAATCCTACATGTCCCTATTGGCCAAGTTGGCACAATAAACCTACCTATCACGGAAGATGAGTGGGACTGTGCTCTAGTTCTTGTTATTTCTCCAGTAGTGATTGCAGAGTAATGTCATGGAATCAGCTTTAAATTAGCATGAAGGATTTATTGAGAGTCAGCTCCAGCTTGGAAGAAACTGAATTCCACATGTGAAAACGACCCTTTCAAATTGACCAAAGTTTGGAGACATTCTTACTGGGCAGAACAAGGGACCTGAGAGACACTACTGCATGTATAAAAACTTAGATCGTTGCAAGGCAAGACTTCCTGAAATGGGGCTTCTCCAGCAGGACAGTGGTGGACTTGTGGCAATCTATGTCTTAGATTGGCAAGCTAGTAATGACAAGGATACATGACAAGCGGCAGAGCCATTGGTGGTAAGCTGTAAGGACCTGAGGACATTTGTGCAGGAGCTTTTGATAAGTGCCAGGTCAGGGTCTGCCCCGAGAGACATTGTTTCTACCTCCTTAACTTTATCCTGAAGGGAACATGTTTCTTTACTGTGGGATGGAAGGAGCTCTGGTGGCATGGAGGTTATACATTGGGTTGTGATCTGCAAGGTAAGCAGTTCGAAAGCACCAGCCCATCCTTGGGGGAAAGATGAGGTTTTCTACTCCTGTTCACAGTTACAGGTTCAGAAACTCACAAGGCCAGTTCCAACTTGTCCTAAAGGGTTGCCATGAGTTGGCATCAACTTGATGGCAATGAGTTTGGCTGATTTCTTTTTTTCTACCAGATTGTATCTGCCCAGAAGATGGCTGCAACTTGGGTGACTGCAGAACTGACAAAAGGGAGTCATACTCAGATCTAAAGCTAGCCATTCCAGATTTGACCATTTGCCTCCATTTGAAATTCCTTTACCTCTTATCTTCCTATGGTAAGATGAAGCAAATGGGCCCAGAAGCAGGAAGTTTTCCAGATATGATGGATGAAGGGATGGTCCTCTAGCGCCTTTGTTTCTTGTACGTTATTTTCTCAATAAAGTATAAGGTGAGGTCATTAGCTGACAGTATGTGTGGATGTTCTGAATATTGGAGACGTGGATATTGGAGGGATGATAAGAAATGAAATAATGTCTTTTGAAATGAGAAATGAAATTTAGTATAAGTAGGGCTTTCAAGTATGGGTAAATGCCTGTTGAAAGTATATAGTCCTTAGAAGGAGAAGAAGAAAGAAGAAGAAGGAGGAGGAGGAGGAGGTGGAGGAGGAGAAGGTATGTAGTCCTAAATTTAAGGTGAAACCATCCAACACAGCTGTTTGGTTTTCCTCCAGCAATGTTTGGTTGGCAAGAGGTAAGGCCAGACAGCAGAAAGCAGGGTTCTTTCCAAACATTGGTGGTTTCATGGTAGAGTGCTTGCATCCTGTGTGGGAGACCTGGGTTGGATGTCCAGCCAGCGCAGTGGAGTCTTAAGTATTGTGATGATGCTGAATAGGTTTCAGCAGATCTTCCCAACTAAGACTAGGAAGAAAGATCTGGTGTTCTACTTCTGTCGAAGAGGCTGTGGATAACAACAGTTCACACTATAACTGACCGTGAGGGTGGTGCTGCGTTTTGCTTCATCGTGCTTGGAATCATGAGTAGTGGACAGAGCCAATGGCAGCGTGCAACCATAGCAGGGTTTCACATCAAGCTTAGTCTGTGCCAGACAAGGCCTTCAGACAGTTAAGGGGTTTTTTTGAGTATTAAATTATATTCCATAATGTGAGACTGATAATAAAAATACTTCACAAGGTTAATAGAATCAAATGAAAATACAGATGACCCTTGAACGGTATTGCGCTGAGCTGGGCAGGCCCACTTAAAGCGGATTTTCCTGCCATCCCTATTGCAGTAAGCTCGTGTTTAAATGAAGTCCCTCGAGGCTTTTTTTCAATCTAGCTATGATATGTTCCGTATTGTCAGAATATGAAATGTTAGAATCAGAGATGCCGGAGAGATCAGATGAGAGACTCAACAGCAGGAGACAGGCTTCTTGGAGGTAAACTGAGTGGGGCCTCTGACCCGAGTTGAGTTCCTCTTTCTACAGACTCGCAGGGTTTTGTAGGATTAGTCAAGGGGGGACATTTGTGGGCAGGGATGTTTAGTTTTGGCTAATTCTGGGGACCAGGGTCATCTGGTGGGCAGGTGGAGAATTACTGAACAAGATGCTTCTGCAGGCAGGTGTCAGTGCTGCCTGCACAAATGTCACTGAACAGGATGTTGCTTGGGCTGGGGTTTTCGGATTAGACATTATCTTTCACATATGAGTGGGAATTGCCCTGATGGTAGTAGGGTATTAACAAACTAATAACATGCACATGGTAACCCATTCACTAGTTTTATGACTGATTGAATAATTTCATCAAACGTGCTTATTTTCACTCAATGCTAACTCTGTGGCCAACTAACCCCTGAGCAGAGTGCTAGTGCTTCTGTGTCAGTCAGTCTCTAAGGAGAAGGTCCAGATTGGGCCACGATGCAACTGAGGCTTTGGGTGTTTCCCAGACGCGGGAAATGACTGGAGGAAAAATAAGTCAAAGGAACATGATTTTAATTTCTGGAACCTTGAGCACGGATTATAGGAACTCTGGAGAAATATATCCAGTCTGCCTGGTAGGTCCAGAATTGCTCAGGTAGAAGGAGAGTGTGATAAGACTTGTAAATTTCAAATTATATTCCATTGTATCTAATACAGAGATTTAAGAATTTGAGGAAACCTGTTTCTGTTGCGAAAGGAATGGAGCGCCATGCCAGAAAAAAAAAAAAAAGAGAAGATAATAAGTAATTGAAGTAGATGGAAGCACAATTGTAGCCAAAAGAAAAGCACAATTGTAGCAAAAAATAATCAACCTGAAGCGTATTTTCCTTGATCTTCAAAATGCATTAATTTTTTGACAGAACTGAGAAAAAGAGATTATCTTAGCAAAATTCTAGCACTGTTTGCAACATTTGTCTCAATTTCTTCTTAATTGTCTTATATTAATATGTGCTTACATTGATTAAGAGCTTCTAGGGTTTACATTAACTGCATCCAAAGTAATTTGGTTTTTGTCCCTGGTTCCTTAGACATAACTCAGACCATCTCCTGAAAAAAAAAATCACTTTGTGATGTTTCACCTCATTGAGCTGATTCAGTCTATTATAATTCAATCTATTTTGACTACATGTTGAAGCCCCAGTTAGGGTTGTGGATTTGGAAGCTCCATGGACTTCCTGCTTGGTGATAGACATGGTTGCATAGAACACAATAGTGCCCCATTCAGGGCGTAGAAACTACACGGATACTCTGGTAGACCTGCATAGAAACTCTAGAGACCCTGCATAGAAACTCCACCTGGAGACCTCTGGTAGACTTCACCCTATGTGTCTCTTCTTTATGAAAAGTATGATTTGGTATTTTCTACTCTGTTGGTGTCAGAAAAATGGGATTTGATATATTTGTTTTCATGCCAGGCTCATTCCTGTAAAAGTCAGAGACAATGTGTCTATAGACCTGTATGAAGGGATTTCAAACAGTTCATGGGGAAATTCCATGACCTCTTTCTTCCATTTTTTCACGAACAATTTGAAACCTCTTTGTGTATTATGAAAACGCAGGTTCAAAGAAAAGGAGGCCATTTAATACCACCGTTTGATGTTGCTGTGGCCACGTCCCCCTGGCTCACGTTAAGCCTTTTCTTTCTGAGGGCAGCACACTCATCCTCACATAGGGTCACCCTTGTGCATGGCCTTGTTCAATAGCACCAAGCCTCCATGCCTACAGCTAAACATTTAGCTCAGGGATGACTGCTCACATAGTATAGGTGGTGGATCCTCTTCTTTGTCCAAAATTTGGGTCATGCTTCAGAGTCAGAAGGCTTGCCATATTACCTTAGTTCTAATTAATAATTTCCCTGAATTAATGTAAAGAGGGACTGGGCTGGCTTAGCAGATTGGTCAATCAATGGGATGGGGCAAGGTTCTGGGCAGCCAGAGGTGGCTGAGGCAGATGTTCAGAGCAGCAGGAGCCCAAACCTTGGGGATGTGAAGGTTGTCAGAATGGTTGAAACTCAGAGCCAAGGGAAATCACCAAGGTGCAAACCAGAGTGCAAACCTTTCCATCACGCCTGGGACTGGAAGTTGAGAATTATCTCAACAACTCAACTCAACTCACTACTATTGAGTCAATTCTGACTCAAAGGGACCCTATAGAAAGTAACGATAAAACACAAACAGGAGAGGCCCAAAGAAGAGGACCCAAGCACAATGTGTAGCTCTGAGGGATTGCTGTTTGTCAGCAAGACCAGACAACTAGACTCTCTGGTTTTGCTTAAGTGCAGCAGAGTGTAATGCATTAAAAACTCGAAGTGTGTGGGTCCATGAGCAATATTCGTGCCTCTAAGCAAGTGCTTCCTGTGCCATGGGAGCAGAACCGGAGGCTGCCTGGCTGCCATGATGGAAATCGGGGACCAAAGGCTGTTAAAAAATCTGACCCAAAGGGGAGAAATACATTAGATAATTTCAAATTGGGATAGAACCCAGAATTTCTACAGCCAGTAAGACTGTTGAACCCACAAAACTATTGCCAGGAGTTAAACTTTAAACCTTAATCCAAATCTATCCCCAGAAGTGTGAAGACCAAACAATAGTTTCGTTTAACTAGCAAATAGTGTAGGCTTTGTTTATGCTCTAATACAAATGATCTATCTTGGAACAAATTAACAATAGCAACTTGTGGTAGATACATAATCTGGTGTCAGCTTGTGAAGGTGTGGAGTCTAGCCTGTCAATCAGGTCGCAGCCTGATGATCTCATTTGGAAGCGCCACAGAGATAAATAACTCACTGGAGGCCAGATACACACAAACTCTCTGCTTACTCTCCGTAAGACATTCCTGTTGACATGCTACATGAAGCTACACTGATAGAGCCAGAGCCTCGGAGCTGGAGGAACCAGCGCTGAGATGCTTCCACCACCACTGGATCCATAAGACTTTCCACCCACTGGCCTGTGATCTTCCTGCATTCGGCATCATTGCATGGCTGCGTGAGTCTAAAGAGGAATTTAGATGGACTAGTATCGACATATGGGGCAATACTGGACTTACGGATTTGATCTGGACTGGGCTGGGATGTTTTCTTCATGTACAATTGCTTTTTGATATGAAAGTCTTTCTTAACAGTGTCTATGAATTTATTTCTTTAATCAACCCAGACTCACACACAACTCAAAAAATTAAATAGAAAGTTTAGGCATACGTGAGCCTATGTTAATGGAAGAGGACTCATTCAGAAAAAGGGAAGTAATAATGGTTGCACAGTTTGAAGAATGTAGTCAATGTCACAGACTGTACATGAAGAAATTGTTCAAATGGTGTATGTTTTGCTGTGTTTGTTATCAACAACAATAACAACAGAATCCATTAGCACTCATTACCATGTAGGATCATATGCACATGGACTGTTTTTCGGAATAAAGAGGAAATGAAGTGTGGAAGATCTTTTAGATGAGATCCAGAATGTTTGTTGGGAAAAGAGGTTCTAGAGAAAGTGCAAGAAAGTAAACCAAAAAGGGAAAAATTCTAAACCCAAACTCTGTAATAAAGCAAAGTGGCTCTGATGAGCTAGATTCAGATTATTCCAGATTTTAATCGAAATAACAGTAGGACATTTTACCAGCGGGGAAATTGTAAATCAGAAGAAATGAGATTAATAAACTATAATATAATCAAGAGTTCAGTTATGTTAAGTGGGTTTATAATTCTTGCGTTGCCTGAAATGAAGTTTGATTGACTGGATTTCTCAGAATCTAACACCACATTTGAGTAATTTCATTTGACCTTTTTAAGGATTATTACTTTGTGCCATTTTCTTGTTGAATTTTATCTGTAATTATATTACTCCATGTTGTGATTGCTAAGTCTCTTGGGACACTTTCAAAACCCTATCTAATTATAGTTTACCTCAACACAATAAATTTGGTTAGCCAATTCTCTTGCATTTTCATTAAATATTAATGAGGACACTTGAATAACATGATTTTAAATACAGTAAAATCTCAATGAGCAGAGATTAGATTCTTCTGGTTAATTAAATCTTATAATTAGTTGGGGGTTAATCCGACAAGCCTTTGGTTTCAATTCTTCCTGTTGATTCTCCCCCACCACCCGAGTATTTTATTTTATTTTTCTTTCTGATAGGCTCCAGAATAGTGAATTATAATTTTGAAGTACCCTGGGTTCAACTAACATTTGCTGGTTTATCCATTTGCTCAAATTCATTTGGGGACTGCCAGGGGTCCCTGGGTATTGTACTGTTAACTTCCTTAAGCTGCTAGCTGAATGTTTGATGGCTCAACTTTAGCAGTGTCTCAAGACAGAGCCCTTGCAATCGCCAAAACCCCAAACCAGACTCACTGCCATCGAGCCCATTTTGATTGCTAGCATCCCTATAGGACAGAGTAGAGCTGCTCCTGTGGGTTTCTGAGACTGTGAATCTTTATGGAAACGGAAAACCTCATCATTCGCTTAAGCAGCAGCTGGTGGTTTCGTACTGGTGACTTTGAGGTTAAAAAGCAGCCTCTGCAAAGCTTTCGCAGTTCTACTCTGACACACATGGGGTCACAATGAGATGGCGCTCCCTGTAACTGGTAAAATGGGAAGAGGCAATCATAGAAACAGTCAAGAGTTGCTCAGGGGCAATCTTTGGACATGACTTTTTGAGCAGAGCCTGATATTTTAAAATAATTGTCTTCTTATGAAACATGGCTCATAAGGGGTGGGGGGAGAAGTCTTAGTTGAGCATGCGATTCTGCTGTGCTTCATATTAATTGAGTTTCTCTGTTTCCGAATTTTGAAAGTCCTTATTATTCTGTGATAAGGCCCTTTGCCTCATTCCACCTTGATAGAATTTCCCCAATAAGGTGAGACATTCCACTTGCTACTTTTACTTAATTATGACATAGATTTTTTGCCCTGTTATTTCATCTTTAGAATTCCACCACATTTGGGGGGCATGATTTTTGGAAGACTTGCTTCAATGATCTTATTGCCACTGACATGAACCCCAGAAGTCAATGCAAACAGCCTGGATCCGATAGACAAACATCCACTTGTTCTGAATGCCAAGTCAATAAATTAGGGTTTTGTTCACTGCTCAGATGTGTTCAGTGACCGATCTGGGGAGTGTTGGGGTTTTTAGAGTATATGATTTCCCGGGGGCCTCCACATTGATTCCCCCTGTTGGCATCCAGCCTTGGCACTAGTTTTCACTGGTTCACTTCCTCTTTGCTCTGAGGACCAGAAATTGATCGCACTACGTGATTAACGTTTGTTCATTGTGTTTTGTTTCATCTTTTAAAGAAAGCTACATAAAACCCTCTATGGGAGGTTCATTGTTTCTGATCCAAATGCTTTTCTGGAAAGAGTGTGAAAAATGAATATATGAAGGTTTTGCTGTAGACGTACGTGTTGTAAAAGAGTTTCCAATCTCAGCTAACTAAAGTTATTTTAATTTGGTAGTTAGGGGGAGAATATTTACATTTCTCACAGGCATTGAGTGTTATGCATTGTACATTCCCTGGGTGTGTAGATGGTTAATGCACTCTGTTTTGAGCCAAAGAATGAAAAGTTCAAGTACACCCAAAGAGGTCTCTTGCTGCAGCACTGAGAGTTGGATCGCCCAGGAGTTCATCGCGGAGCCAAAAGCCAGGCATTGTTTCAAGAAATCGCAGACAAGCCAGACAAGGGAGAAATTGCCAGCTTCAATAAGGTCAAGCTGAAGAAAACAGAGACGCAGGAGAACACGCTGTCGACTAAAGAGATCATTGAACAGGAGACGCAGAGTGACATCTCCTAATTCTGGCGGATTCTTCCCCTCCCTCCTCTACCAGACTGATGCCGATAAAGAGCCACCGGCAAGATGGACACACGAGTGAGAAGCTGCACTGTGAACCCACCTGCTGCCAGGTCTCCAAAGGGACTGCCAAATTCTCTGGTCTGCCCTGGGATATTATAAAATTATTTGTATGATTAATGAAAATAAAACACACCTTGTGGCATTAAAAAAAAGTACAACCAGCGATACTGCAGTACATACATGTTTAAATTTACAGCTAGAGGTGCTATCGATAGAGCAACCCCAGGCATGTCTTTCCAGCACTCATTTCACTAGGCTTCTCTTTTGCAGGATCTGATGGGTGGCTCTGGTGCTGAACCCGAGGGGCTGCACCAACCATGGAGGGCTCGCGAGTGCCCTTTGTACCAGGGTCCCAGAGAGAACGAGCATCTGGCTCAGGACGCA
>NW_022111377.1:11721029-11723902 GCF_000313985.2 Echinops telfairi | reverse complement strand
ATGTGAGGCTGGCAGGACCGGGCAGTGGTCCGGTCTCTTGTGCACAGGGTCGCGCTATGGGTCGGAACCCACTCGATGACAGCTGACCACAGAGCCAACGTTCCGTATATTTTTTGCTTCAAACTTCCTCCTCCTCCTCCTATTTGTTTGATATTGCTGGTACGTTCCGTATTCCCCACCGACACCCTAGTTCAAAGGCATTCCTTCTTCTTGGGCAGTGGTTCTCAACCTTCCTAACACAGTTCCTCATGTTGTGGTGACCCCCCCCCCAACTATAAAATGATTTTCGTTGCTACTTCATAACTGTAATTTTCTTACTATTATGAATCGGGCGACCCCTGGGAAAGGGTCGTTCGACCCCCAAAGGGGTCGTGACCCACAGATTGCGAACTGCTGTTATCAGACCAAGTAAAACCCGCCTCCTCATGCTTTTCAAGGTGGGACGCTGCCGAGGCCACCGCCACATCTTTCTCTCCGACTGGAAGGACTACTACTGGTAAATACTGCTGATGAGTGAGCAGTTGGTTCCAGTCGCTGCCCTGGGCATTTTCAGGCATCCTCTCTCTTACCAACTGCATCAAATCTGAGGAAGATGTGTAGCATTAGCCACCTTGTGCACATGAAGAGTATGGAAAGCTTAGAGGGCCTCAGTCACTCGCTTACGCTAAAACGTCGAGTGAGGAATGAAAGAGGGAGCTGAACTGCTGTCGGTCTGCTGTGGACGCTTCCCTTGGTCTATCTGTGTGCACCTGCAGTGGAGGCTCGCATGGCCTTTAGATGCTGAGCACGCTTCATGGTGCTAGGAATAAAGGCCTGGCCATCTGCTTCCAAAAATTAGCCACCCAAGTCTCTCTGCGTCGTCACAACAGCTTTATCGGCAACTGCTCATGAGGACGTTGTAGGACTTGACAACACTTCATTCTGTTGTGTGTGGTGTAACCATTGGTGATGGGGCGGGGGGCCGAGGTGTTCAGCGCCAGTCTAACTCTATGGCAGCTCGCAGCATCCAGTAAGTTAAAGTTAACAGCATACTTGTTGTCCGATTCAGAAATGTCATACTCCTCCTTCGCAGTGTTAAATGACACATTTTAATAAAGAGGTGAAAGCCTGTCTTAGCCACACAGGGCAGTGAATACTTCTGGAAGATTTTATAGAACTCACTAGGGAGGACATTTGTCAGGTGTTGGCATCAGAGCAGAGGAGAATCCGAAGAGGAGATGCGTGCACAGCTCGGGAATGTTGAGATCAAGGTGCCAGCAGAATGTTTTCCCACGAGGGTGGGGCCAGGAGCGACAGCTGTCTTCTGTCCAGAATATCTTTCAACAAGAATTCTGTTTCCTTGCCACCAGCTGTCTAAGGAGGCCTGGTGGTGTAACTGCAAGGGCTTTGGTGGGAACCCAGTTGCCACTTCATGAGCAAAAGAGGAGCTTGTCTGTTTCCTCAAAGATCTTAACAGGAGCCCTGGTGGTCTAGTGTTGGGCCGCAGTCTGCACAGTCAGGTGTTCCAAACGTCTCTGAGAAAGAAAGACGAGGCTTTCTAGTCCAGCCTTGGAAACCCACAGGGGCAGCTCTGTCCTCTCCTATAGAGTCGCCATGAGATCAGAATTGACTCAGTGGCAATGAGTGTGAGTTTTGAACAACCTAAGTCTCAGAAATCCAGAGGGACAGTTCTACTCTGTCATCCTAGGGCAGGGGTCCTCAAACTTTCTGAACAGGGGGCCAGTTCACTGTCCCTCAGACCCGTTGGAGGGCCGGACTATAGTTTAAAAAAACACTATGAACAAATTCCTATGCACACTGCACATATCTTATTTTGAAGTAAAAAAACAAACAGTGCAAAAACACCTAGTGGGCCGGATAAATGTCCTCGGCGAGCTGCATGTGGCCCACGGGCCTTAGTGTGAGGACGCCTGTCCTAGGGTCACTCTCAGTTGAAATCTAATCGATGCAATGTGTTTGGTTTGGGTTTTGATTTATCATTTCTCTGCAGTTTACAGAATTGTGAAATAACTCCCATGGAATCAGATTCAGAGAATCTGGGGGACCCCAGAAGCCTATTGCTCTCCAGTCAAGAAGTGCTCTACCGAGTGACGGAGACTAAAGATCGTTCCAGCCTCATCTTCCTCCCCAGGAGGGGCTGGTGGGTTTCAACTGCTGACCTTGAAGTTAGCATCTCAGTACTTACCCCGCTTCCCCACCAAGACTATAACTTGGAAGGGGTAGGGTGTCATAGACAGCGACCAGTCAGATGTGCCCCTGTAAGAGGGAAGTAGAATAGAATAGAATACAGCTACATTAGAGGGGTTCTGAAAGTCTGTGGAAAAATTACATTCTGTTTTAATTACCTTTTTCTACACACTTTTTGAAGCCCCCTTGTATGAATCTCTACGTTCAAAATGCCATTCCACTTCTAACTGGCAAAGCGACTCTGGGTATGTGATGGAGTCTGGCAGGACTTTATTTTCCCCTTGTGTAAATGGATATGACGTTGCTCTTGTTCATCCATTGTAGCGAGTACATACTATGACATATGAAAAATGTTTAAAACAGTGCTTGACCCCTAATACTTATCCAATATGTGCTATTATGACCTTCAATTTGTTGGTCTCACTGAAAACATTTTTTACTTTCTGCCACATCGTTGTTTGGCCTGGTTCTCTCTCTTTCTCTTATTGTGAATTGGGTGGACGTTCACCGAATAGATCATCAGTTATCCACTCAATAATTCATACATACTTTGTTTCATCTCATTGAGCACAGTCCCCACAATGAAATATCTAGTATCCCATTTCCTCCTCCCGTCTTCTATTTTTATTCCTCCTTCTTTCTAAGCCTTCTGAACTTTGCCTTTAGGTGAATGCTGACATTTTGAT
>NW_022111377.1:11715604-11716810 GCF_000313985.2 Echinops telfairi | reverse complement strand
CACTTCTTAGCTGCCCTTAAGCACCCAAGGGTCTCACATCCATGGAGGGGTGAAATGATAGAGGCGCCAATCTTGTTACTTGTTCTCTTCTGTTTGTTTCCCATCTGCCCCTGCTTTCTTTTATCTCTACTTTGGCAAAAGCTCTATTTCCTATCAGGAGCCTACTCTCATACTTTCGCTCATCTGGAGTTCAGATTTCCTGTATCTCCATTTCAGACTTGTACTTCACCCTCACATCAACCTATTTAGGCTGCCAGTGCTTCCTGTCTGCCATTCAGAACTCACACTTGCTTCAGTTCTGCTTGCTCTCCCTTGGGGTACGCCGTGCAGTGGATGGCGCAGAAATGCAGAAGGGTGAGAATCGATTATATCCACATTGTATGAATGCTTCCTTTAATAGTACGGTGATGGACAGTGACATGGTTAAAGGTCTAGGGGAAATTTACGATTCCATCGATGGCTGGGCATCAGATCACCCCTTTCTGATGCTATGGGAGCTGTTTGAGAACGCTGTAAGTTCTCTGGCTAGTACAGAGGGTTTGTGCCAGACCAGCATTGCCTAAAGCGGTGGCCCTACCCCTCAGAGAGCTCGGCCGCTCCTGGGGGATGCCAAAACAGATAGCTACACCTTGTCCTGGACTATGTATGGGCTGTCATTCAAAATCTTTTCATTGCCAGGGGAATGATGAGTATTTTTTTTTCCTGAAAAGGTGGCAGTAAATGAATTTGGGAACCTGTGAGCTACACTGTTAATGGAATGGTTGGAAGTTTGAACCCATCCGTGGCATTGCGGAAGGAAGGCTTGCTGAGCTGCTTCCATAAAGATTGTAGCCAAGGAAACTGGAAGGAGCATAACACAGTTCTACCCCATAACACAGGGTGTAACTGTGCGTTGGAATCACCAGGTTTGGGATGAGTTGTATGTAACTGATAACAATGAATAGTGTTTATTGTCTATAAGTGTGCAAATTTTGTCCCATATGATAGATATTCAATTGACTTCCCAGCCTCCTATGTCCAATCATTTGTTCACATTTGCACATATTCCTGATCTATAGCGTGTACCTAATTCTTCTGTTCTCTTTTAACTGGTTATAACATCTGTTTGGTGCTGCCTTATGAGAAAAATTTAATCTTTAACATTTTCATTTTACATCTGCATGAGGGTCATGATTTTAAATTTTGAAAATTATCTTTCAACAATGA
>NW_022111377.1:11709229-11715069 GCF_000313985.2 Echinops telfairi | reverse complement strand
CCTCCCTTCTTTTAGTTAGCTACAGAGAAGTGATAAGTGACCGCATATTCATTTGTGCCTCTGAGCAAGGACACTGTGTCTCTAGTGACTGCCTTGCTTCCTGGTACAGAATATGAGCTGCACAGAGATCTATCGAATGGCTGAACAGAGGGCAGGCTGGTTCTGCTCCTCTCCTCTGTAGGCACCGAGTTTTAATTTGGGGAGCCCTGGCAGCGTAGTGGTTACATATTGGGCTGCAGACAATGAGGTCAGCAGTTTGCTCGTCAAGAGAAAGAGAAAGATGAGGAGCCTTTTTGTTCCAGTAAAGATGTAGCACCTTCGACACCCAAATGGGCCAGTTCTACTCTGTCCCATAAGGTGGCCATGAGTCTGAATTGACTCAATGACACTGATTTTGGGTTTGGAGAGTCTTGATTTTGTCAATTAGACATGATTGGGCCTGGGTGGTGTAGTGGTATGCATTGGGCTGTGATCTGCATGGTCAGCCGTCGAAACACGTAGCTGCTCTGCTGGAGGAAGGCTGGGAATTCTATGCCTGCACACAGTTACAGCCTTGGAAACCAATTGGGGGGCGGTCACCATGAGTCAGCATTGACTCGATGGCAGCGAGTGAGAGAGAACAATATGATTTGTAGTTCAAAGGTAGACTGTTCTTAACCAAACTCAAAAGAGGATAATATATAAACCAGGTTATTTATCAGTGCAAGAGAGGAATCAAACTATCCTGTGGGCTTCAAGGCTTATTTTCTTCCCTCAAGCAAACAAAGGGGATGCCTTGTCCTTAGAAGTTTGCTTGATGAGCATAGGTAATCCCTATGACATCTGTCTTGGAAGCAGACCAGCCAATGGTCGTCTTAAGCCAGGTGTTTCTACAAATCCTCCTGACACTCTCTTGGATCATCAGTCTCTTCTTCCCGGGAGTGGCGGAGGAATGGAAACTGTATGGAAAAATTCGTATTCCTTGGTCTTCTCATTTTTAGGGTCTATCCTACCAAAAAAAAGCGCTAAAACAATTATTTAGAGAGACTATGATTGAACTGATTGATTTTTAAGCTTTTCAATTATGTTCACAATCTTGTTTTACCACTTTTATGCTGTGCTTAAATAGAATTTAGGTATCCTTGAAACTCCCAGACCCTAATAGATTATTAGACAACAATCTCCAAAGGAGATGTTGTAATCAGTTGAAGGCTGCCTTCCAAAGTGGTGTGTCTTTGTCTTAGTTCCCAGAACCTGGACATGTGACCTTAGAAGAGAATCTTTGCAGATGCAATTGAGCTAAGGAACTTGAGCTGAGAGTGCCCTCGATTACTCGTGTGGATCCTAAGTTCTATGAAAAATGTCCTACAAAGGACACCCAGAGATGAAGACAGTTGAGGGCCAGGCAGTGTAACCATAGAGGTAGACAGGGAGTTTGGGGCTACAAGTCAAAGTATGCTGAGAGGCACCCAAAGTGCAGGAAGCGAAGAGTGGGCCTTTCTGTAGAAGGGGGATTCTTCACAAGGCATGTGACACTGCCCATCTTTGATTTCAGACTTCTGGCCTCCAGAAACTAGTAGGTGGTTTATTTCTGTTTTCTGTTTGTGTTTGCTTCTGTTGTTTTACACTATCAGGTCTGTGGCAATTTCAGTGGCCCCTGGAAATGAATAAAACCATTGTCTTGCCCAGGGGCTGGGTTACAGTTATGCTTAGGAAATAACACCATCTTTGGGGTTTTGCTATCCTGGTTGATGCCCACTAAGTACTCAGGTATGACTCTTTTGGGGGCTCCTGGAGTCCTTTGTTTCCTTTAAGACATAGTCTTTGCATGTCAGTCTTAATCTGCATTGTTTTGCATAGCTGTTGTGTTTGCTAAGCTTCTTGCTGTTCTATACAATCTTGCCAGGTGGCCATGTAAAACAAACACTTCCTTCAAGGATCTTTTCTTTCTTTCTTTCTTTTAAAAAAGCAGCCACATAGATAATATGAGCAGAAATGCTTGTTTTTCCGTGTGTCTCACCCCCAATCTTATTAAAAATCTTTTCCAGTGTACTGAATTGATGAAAATGTGTTCTTTGCCTGAAGGCTTGGTTGCGAGCCCCAAACAAATAAATTCTGTAATTAAATAATGACATCAACCAGATTCTATAACACAACGCGTGCAAGGAATGAAAACAGAAGCATGCACCATTCAATGGTTAACAAACTGTTAATCACTACCCCTCTGTCGATTTGTCACACTATGATGGCTATGATGATGACTTTGGGATTTCAAAGACTAGCCAGTTTCAGCAGACCTTTCAGACTAAGCCAGGCTAGGGACAAAGGCCGGGTGATCCACTTCTGAAGTTTTATGAATTAAAGCCTTAGGGATCATGAGAAAATGTTGTCCTAGATCGTGCTGAAAGAGGAGCTCCTAGGCTGAAAGGAACTCAAACTGCACAGTGGTCCCACCGTGCACTTGAGCATACTGATGATGGTCAAGTTGGCCCAAGGCCAGGGACCATTTCATTCCATCGTCCTTGACTGTGGCCTGAATGGAGCTGACAACGGCAACTAACCACTAAGTGCAGCAGAAAGCAGGCTGGAGACATTGGTAGGGGAGCCAGACCCTGGATGGCCTAATGTCTTCCAGGCGATGGGATTCCAAGAAGTTTTGATGCAGGTAAATGATATAATTAAATGGGCGTGCTGGAGAAACTCCCTTGCAGAACACTGAGATTGGATACAAAGGAAAAGAGAGGGGTTGCCATTCTTTAGATGAAAGAGACAGACTGAGGAAGACAGTCCTAGGAAATACTGGCTTTAAAGTGACAGGCAGGAGCAGAGCCCTGGGACACACCAACTCTTCTGGATTGGTCTAGGCATTGTTTTTCTATGAATTAAAAAAGCTGGATGAAATGAGAAGTTAAGAGGGCAAGGAAGGACCGTAGAGAACAATGACCATATAGAGTAGCTATTAAGGGAAATGGAAGAGGGAATTGCCGGGAATAGAACTGTCAAAGTGTATAAACTGGTCTATCAGAATTGGACACCATGAATTTATCAAGGGACCAACCCACCCACATGTCTGATTTTCCCCAGCAGCCCTCAGGAGGCGTAATAGGAGTGTAATCTGCCAAAGACTGTATTGTTGATTCTTGTAGATTTGCAAAGTGGATGTGACAGAATGGCAAGGGAAATGAGAAAGCTGGGAAGATGTTCCAAAGGCTCCAAATGGGGAGACAAGCAATCTCGCCCAGTGACAGGGGAGCAGCTGGTTGTGACCTTGTGATAGGATCATCAAAGAGGTATTGAGTGAGTCATCTCACCTTGCTGGCCCGGGAATCTTAAGTGTTGCCAGGAATCCAAGTGTCAGATGGGATGTCCACTGTCCCTTTCATGAATTGTCTGTGCTGTTACTCTCCATGATGTCGTTTACCCACTTCATGTATGGTTGTATCCTTTCCCGAGGCTCAGCTAATTCTAGTAAGAAGTTCCCCCAAAATGATGTAACTAGAAAATGTCAATGAAATAGATCCATTTAAAAAGTCTAGGAGTTGACAGATTTCTTATTTTGAGTTCCCAAGTGTTCAACCCCAGCATTTGGGTTATTAAAGTCTTCCTGGCAACTCTTGAACCAGTTCTTTTCTCTGCCAAGACTCAACTACTTAGACCATTAACTTGAGTTAGCTTAGAGCACACTTATATCCTGAACTTCCACTTGAACGGAGCTGGAAGATAGTGCTTGCAATAGACTTCACCTCTGAGTTCTCCCTGATATCCATTCCCTCGACCTTCCCTTGGGTAAGAACAAATCAGACTATGTTGTCTCGCCACAATCTCTGCTCCACCAGGTGATCTTTGACTCTGAGTCTTTAACTTGCCTGAAAGATGACCCCAAGTCTGAGAGCAAGGAGGATTCGATCTGATGTCTTCATCTGCAGGTGGCTGCCAACCTCTCAGAAAGGATCTGCCCAGTAGCCCTATCCTGACTCTCTCAATCAGTAGGTTTCTGCTTTTTCTCGTCCAAAAGCTAGTAATTCCATTGTGGTTCCTGTTCCCTTGAGGAGGTCAGATAGGAGGAACAGCTAATTCTCAGTTATTTGCTCCACAGAGAATTCTGCTTTACACCCATGAGCAATCTAGCCTTCCTCCTAGTAGGAGAGAGATGGAAGTCTAACTGATTGCTTCCACTTCTCTTGGGATGACTGGCATCTTTTCCTTCTGTCAGATCTTCTAGCATTTAAAATTATGGCAGTTACGGTGTCAGATTTTGTCTGGTTATTTTCCATAGCATTTATTCAATATTGTTGAAGATAATAATGAGATAGGTGTCTTCTTGTCCAAAAGTCAGTCAAAGGATTATATTTGGCCAGCTGCCTAATGGAGAGGAGCACTTGAACTGTCTGACCAGATGGCAGGCGAGTATTTGAACATGACCCTGGGAAAGTTTTAATGATATGAAAGGGAAAGATATAAAGACTTTCTGAGTGGACGGGACAGGAGAGGCACAGAAAGCCAGGAGAACCCACGGGGGCTTCCCTCTCTGTTCCTTTCACGTGAAGTCACGTCCTGTCCTGTCGTCTGGGAGACGTGTCCGACCTCCTGGGTAACATACCATCAGCAGCTGCCGGGAGGAACTGATGCAATAATGAGTTCAGGAGAACAAGACCGGAACATTCATTTCATTAATTTTTAATGCACACATGAGTGAGCGTTTGTATACACTCCCCATTTCACCACTCTAATTACTTTATTGGCAAGGATTTTGAGAAAGAGAACCTTAGGCTCAAAAGACTAAAGTCACAAAGGTAGAACTTCTTGGGATTCAGACCCTGGACACATTCAGCCCTGTGATTACAGTTTCCCTCTGACTTCACGCTGTCATCTCCATGTCTGCGCTCCACTCCGTCCCTGGCTCTCTGTGTATCTACAGGGGTTTTAGTTGGGCAAACCAATTTTGAGTTTGTATTAACACAAAGAATCTCTGATTTATAGAAAGCTAGAGGAGACTCAACCCCTCGTGGAGCCCGCTGCTTGTCAGTTTCCCAGTTCGATGTGGCAAAGCCATCATAATGCAGAGCACTGCTAGCTTGGCACTTCGCTTCATTAATGGTGCCGCCGGAATAAAATACACAGCAAATTAGAAAGAAACAAATCCTTGAAAAGTCCGATAATGCATTCAGAAGGCACAGAGAGTGGCATCTGTAGTCCGGACGCGAGAGAGATGAAGGACGTGCAAAGGAGGCAACCTGAGGATTTGTGAGCCCGTGTATGTTCTGTAGACAATGTCTCTGGGAAAGGTTTCTGAGAAATGCTAAGAATTAATTATGAATCCATCTTGTTTGTAGCTTTAGAGTTATGTTTCCCTCTCTTTTACCTTCCAGTCGCCCATTTATCGTTGTGTCCTGCCAGTTTTGCCTCCAGAATATATCCCATCTGCCTGCTTTTCGTGCCTGAGGCTGACACCAGTGGGGCATGGTCATCCCATGCACCCCTGGACCTAGATCTTCTCTCTTTCTGGACCCACGCAGAGGGCTTGCGCTCATTGGCTGGCACTTGGCAGTCAGCGGGGCAGATGACTAGTTCAAGCCAGTGATCATATGTAGAAGCGACACGTATCACTTCCAAGCTGAAGCATTCGGCTGCGGGGTGGGGTGGAGAAGGGGATCTTCCGGTATTTTCTCCTTTGCCACGGCAATTGTGGACACAGGTATTAACGTGAAGGGCCACAGGAGAGTAAGGTAGTATGGGTCCCTAAAGCACATAGAACGCCACTGCCCCCGAAAGTCACCCAAACACACAGGAGGCTTGTCACAAGCAAGGAGCAAACCATAGTTTTGTAAAGCTACTGAGATTTTGGTGAGAGAGAGAGAGAG
>NW_022111377.1:11692492-11709050 GCF_000313985.2 Echinops telfairi | reverse complement strand
ACACACACACACACACACACACACACACATTTATTTTAAGATGTTGGTTCATGCCATTGTGGCAGCTCCCAAGTCTGGAATCTGCAGGAGAGGCAGCAGCTGGGAACTCAGGCAAGGACTGATGTTACAGTCTTAGGTCTAAAATAGAGAGCACAGGCCGGCAAGCTGAGACTGGGGGAGTTTACACTGCAATTGTGAGGCAGAATTTCTGCTTCTTGGGAGACCTCTTTTTGTGCTTAGGTAGAGCTTTTGGTTCATTCTGGTTCAATCCCTTGTTGAGAATTAGCTCTTCCACCCCAGATATCCTGAACCAAGAAAAAGATTGTTGATATTTTGGTATGGAATCACAATATCTTGCGTGGAAAAGCAAATTCTCAGCTGGGTTTCAAACCTAAAAGCACTGGTTCCAAGCTCTGCTCTGAAGTCTTCCAACAGATTGGATGGAGTTGTCCCCATTACGCTCTCCCATTGAATCCACTGCCCTTTGGTTTTAATAAATGCGTGGTCACTGCTCATTATTATCTAATGTCATTGCCTATATAGCTTGTGCCTGGCTCCATGACCCGTTTGAGGTTGAATTAGACTGTTTTCCAGAGAAATAAAACCAGTGACACTCATATATGTAAAATAACTTTATATCAAGAAAGCCGCCTCCCCCCTCCCCCGAAAAAAGAAAGAAAGCCGTCCAGCACAGTCCAACTCATGTCCGTGGGTCAGATGTTAGCCAGCACCTTTTTCAGATTCGTGAAGCTGCAGGAAGATGGAGTGAGAAACTGGGAGATCACAGGCCAGTGGGTGCAGAGTCCTGTGGATCCAAGGTCCAAAGGAACATGGAAGGGCACTGACAACTCCCAAGGATGGCGCAGGGGTCACTGGTTTTGGCTCCAGCAGCAGATGCAGAATCCCAGCAAGCAGGAAGGCGAAGAGAAAGAGAGAAACCAGTTCTCTTCAGTATCTCTCTTGCAAAAAAGCTACATCCCCAAGGCCATATCATTCGTGATGAATCCTCATTGAGGGATTGGACTCCACCCATATGTTCACATAGGTATATCAAGTGGACATTAAATCGAACCATCACAGAGGCTCTCAATAAATATCTTCAGGGTGATTAAATAAGTGTGTTAGGGTGATGTACAGTTTGGGTTTCCTAGAGCTGCTGTAACAGAATTATTATAAATGTGTGTCACTCGAGAGCAGAACATCATTTTCTCCTAGTTCTAGTGACTAAAAGTCCAAATCTGGGTCTGGCCATGTAGATTCCTTCCTTGGTGGCAGTCCAAGCCACCCCTTGGTGCTCATGTGCACCTGCCTTCTCTGGTATGTGCTGCCTGTCTAATCTGCTCTTTTAATTTTGTTAACAGTTGTATTGGTGTATAATTCACATAGCACACAATTCAATGGTTCAATCATATTAAGAAGACTTGTACAATAATCACCACAGTTTTAGAACATTTCTTCTTTCTTGGACTCATTGTTATTGGTCCCTCTTTCCCCCAACCTCCCCTGCCATACGCCCAAGAAACTATTAACCTTAGTTACTGTATCTATAGATTTACGTATTCCGGATTCCATATACAGAAAAACACACCTCCCCCCAAAAATAACGAAGTAAAACAAAGAACATCAATTGAAAAGAAAGAAAATATTAAAAACTAGAACAAAGTGGGTCAAAAGGGAGATCAAATAATAAAGTGTTAAAGTTTAACCTAATGGCAACTGCAATAATTGAATGCAATCTGTTCCATAGCAGGACAATTAATATTCCTGGTCTCTCATACCAGGGAATTCTCTGGAGGCTTAATCCACTTGTATTCCCCCTTCACTTCTTTTTTTTAAATTGAAACAGATTTAAAATGGATCAAAAGAGAGACCAAATGAGATTACGTGTCGCCCTAACTACATCTTCCACAATTGACTGTCTACTGCTCTCTGTTTGGTAACAAGGCTATTCACATCCCTGGACTATAGTCCCAAGAGATTGACCAGAAGTTTAGCCCAGGTGTGCATCCTGCACATGGATTTGAGTTTCCACTGTGGGCTCGAGTCAGATGCTCACAAGGGAAGCTCTGATGCCCTTCCTGCCTTCGTGCTTGTAATGTATCATCTACAATGCTTGTAGCACGCAGGGTGGTTTACTTCTTCCATGTGGACTTAGTTGATGCCTCGCCGAGATGGTGCTTGTTTAAGACAGCACTTCAAGACCCCAGACACGATTTTTTCTGATAGTTGGGCACTGTCTGGTTTGTTCGCCACATTTTGCTCTAGCACCCATCTTTTTAGGGATCTGTTCCAGAGGATGAGCATCAAGAAAGGCCATGTAATCTTCTCTTTTTATAACTCAGAAGTGATTAGATTTGGAATCCACCCTACTGGGGCTTGATTTAATTAGCATAAAAACAACTCTATTTCTTTTTTCAAACAGTTTCATTGGCATTACATCCACGTATCATATAATTCAATAGCTCATTCCTATCAAGAGTTGTACAATCTTTACCACAATCAATTTTATAATTTTCTTTTCCCCAGTACTCATTGATATTCATGTAATTTTTTCAATATTGGCAAAAATATACACAAAAAAACATTCTCCAATTCAACAACTTCTACATGTATAATTCAGTGCCATTGATTACACTCTTTGTGTTGTACAACCATTACTGATAGCCCTCTCCCAGAAGAACTATTTTTAAACAAGATTATATCCACACATGCAGGTGTTAGGATTACAACATGTATTTGGAGATGGGGGGGAGAGGTAATTGGAAAATGTGATATACATAGTAAGTCAGAGTTATAGATATTTAAAGTATAAGGAAAATGCAGTTGCTATTTTTGAACACTAATATGACAAACATAATGTCAAGTACATAGTGTTGTTTTACATAATGTAACATTAACACGATGAGGTATGTACTATAATCCATCCTTTAGAGATATGAAAGTGATTAATGGAGCCATTAGATAACCTTCTTATGTCCACGAATTTCATTAGGCACACCAGCCGCATAACCCACGATTTTAACTATGTTTTTTGATTTGTTTTTTCCCCAACTCCAATTTTGCAAGTTAATTTTAAAAAGCACAAAAGTTTACAGCTTTTGGATTACCAAAGGCAAGATGTGCCTTGTGCACCCTTTATGGAGTTGCTGTTAGGTGCCATCCAAATATTTCCAACGCGTGGCAACTCTGTGTACAACAGAACAAACACCGCCCGACCTGTGCCCCCATAAAAATGTCCTCAGGTTTGAACCCACTGTTGGAGACCCCGAGCGCCTCCTTGAGGGCCTTCCTCTTTTCTGGTGTCCTTCCACTTCCCCAGATGACGTCCCTCTCCACAGACTTTTGTCCCCTGTTAACTTGCCCGAAGTACGTCAGATGAAGTCTCCCCATCTTTGCGTCCAAGGAGCATTCTGGCTGTACTTCCTAAAGAGATTTGTTTGTTCTTTTGGCAGTCCATGGGACTTTCAGTATTCCTTACCAACACCATAGTTCAAATGCATCCATTCTTCTTTGATCTTCCTTATGCAATGTCAGCTTTCACAGGCATAGGAAGTTATTAAAAATATTATGACTTAGATTAGGCACATCTTAATTCTCAAAGTAATATACTTGCATGCGACATTGGTGATATTGTTCTTTATTTGAGCATTCTGTTGGGCCACTATTGTTTGGAATGAGTTCACATATGGGTCTCTTCCAATCATTTAGCCAAATAGGTTTCTTCCAGATTTCTTGGCATCGATGAGTGAATGCTTCCAGTGCTTCATCAGCTGTTGAAGCATTTCCATTGGCATTCTATCAATTCCTGGAGCCTTGGTTTGCGCTAATGCTTTCAATGCAGCCAATACGTTGTCCTTCAGGCCTATTGGTTCTACCTCTTGAAGAGAGTCTTTATGGAGAGACATACCATATGTCCATGCTTTCCATCAGAGAGCTCATCTGTACAATGAAGGGCTAAGTCTCGGTGAACTCAGTAGGCTAGCTAAAGAAAGGTTGGAGATTCGAGTCCCCCCAAAGGCAATTAACTTCTGAGAAATCAGCATTGAAGACCTTAGGGAATACAGTACTGCTGAGACACACATAGGATTGCCATACACCCTAATCAATGTAATCAACTTATTCGCAACTGATTTAAATGATATGCGTCATGATTAAAATTATTTAATAGAAGGTTCTTTCTAAATGAATTTGGTTGATGTTGGGGAAACATCATCGTTTCAATTCATAGTGACCTCATGTGTTATAGAATAGAACGATCCCATGGGGTTTTCTACGCTGTAAACTTTACAGGACCAGATCAACATGTCCCACTCCACAGAACCTCTAGGTGGGTCCAGACCACCAGTGTGTGGGTAACAGTCGGGCAACTACTCACTGAGCCACCAGGGTTTCTTTCCTTGTAAACATGAAAATCTGAAAATGTGAAACCTTGAATGTAGATCCATTTTCTCTTTGACTCCATGGTGTAAACTTTTTTTTTTAATTTAGACCTATCTGAGGCAAAAATATCAATTTCCTTTGCCATGGAAACATCCAATAATGGCATGAAAATCAAATTTCATTTAGGCTCCCTTTATCAATTAAATCTGTTTTTTTTTTGTTAACAATGTTTTATATGCTCTCATTTCACATCAATTTCTTTTTATCTCTTTCATCAAACAGCACATATCTGAATGGGAAGTCACTCCAGCTGACGGAAAAATGCCCAAATCTGCAAGATGACAGTGACTCTTTATCTGATAAAATGAATGCGTAAGTTCTACTCTTCACACTTCATTTCATTTAAAAATAACAGTTTTGCATTCAAAATGTTTCACCGCATTTTGAGCATCATTTGAAAAATAAAGTGGTACCCAGGCATATGCTTGGTAGTTGAGCTCTGAAAAGTCTCTGTGGATGAGGCTGAACAGTGCAAACCAAGGTTAGACCTTGACCATAGGGCTCAGCTATCTGCCTCAAAGGTCGAATTCTAGCCTTTCATCCAGGAGATCTGGCTTTTATTCTTGGTCAACCAGTACCCCTCATGCACAATCACCGCCTGTTTTGCCAGTGGAGGCTTTCGTGCTGCAATGGTGCTAAATAAGTGTTAGTGGAGCTTCCTGACCCAGATGGACTGGGAAGAAAGGCCTCCTTGTCTACTTCCAAACATCACCCGATGAAATATACCTTATGGATCACAACAATCTGAACCATGATCAATCAAGCAGGATTAGGCACCATTTTGTTCCATTGTCGATGGGGTTGCTATGGGTCAGGTATTGACTCCATGGAAATGTTGTGTATGGGAAAGGATAGGAGCAGTCAGTTATGCCTGCTGTCTCCCTCAAAGGGAGCGATTAGAGTTTCATTCACTGTGAATTGCATCATAAGTTAATGACTGGACAGAATAATAGATGTAGCTGACTTCCTCATGTCCATGCAACCATGACCCACTGACCTTCTTTCTTCCACATTTCTTCATTTTCTAACTTTCTTTATCTCTCTCTCTCTCTCTCTCTCATGGCATATGCATGCAAGTATGCACACACCTCTCCCTCTTTGAATTCTAAAAATGAATGTGAGAAGAAGTTATGCAGCTGCCTACAATCTATTCATCCCCTTTCCTGGGGGAATGGGAAGACTGGGAGGATGCCCCCAAGGAAAAGAAAACCTCAGGAGGTGACCTAATTCGATCTCCTGCTCAGCTGGCACTCAGGGTAGATATACTTATGGTAGTTCCTGGAAGGGAGAGATCTTATGCATTGAAAGTCTCTGGCAGGATGGTCCCTGGCTACCTGTTACTTAGAGAAACTGGAATCCAGGCTAGATGAGGCCTGGCATCCCGGAGACTGCCCCACTCTCTCGGTATAAAAGGGAGACGTTGTATAATTTAAGATTCCTGCTATTTGAGGAGCCTCATGGGAGCCCTCGCCTATTAATCTGACTTTAACGTGAAAAGAAAGGATGGGGGTCACATTGATCCCCCCACCAGCCTTTCTTGCTTTGTCTGAGCTTGATGAACTATATTCTTGAAATTATTAGTATCTTCATTTTGAGTAAGTTCAGCTTGCCCACCCAAATTTGTTTGTTAGCTCTGTTTATTACAAGAATGGCTCTATTACATTTTGCTTGGTTTTATTTTTTGTTTTGTTTTGTTTTGCTTAACTTCCAACAGAAGGGAGCTCCAGTCAGCAGCTGACCCATGGGCTTGACTTGCACTGGTCTGGGCCACTTTCTTGATAAAAAAATATTTCTTGATCTAAAGTTCTTTCTTATACAGATATGTGTGCCACTGATTTTGTTTCTGTAGAAAACTCAGCCAAACACAGCCTTGAATGACATGGAGCCAGGCCAGGGGTATCTAGGAGATGACATTATGCAATTATTCACAGTGATCCATAGGATTTTCATTGGCTAATTTTTTGGATATGACTTGCTAGACCTTTTTTCTCCTAGTCTGAAAACTTTGCTTAAATGTGTTCAGTAGCATAGCAACATGTAAGGTGGTGATAGTGTGTGAGGTGCATTGGCTAGAAATCAAACCCAGGTCTCCTACATGGAGGACAAGAATTTTCTAGCAGCACCACCACTGATCCCTGGCATAGCTATTAGTAAGCAGACCCTGCAGTCAGGAGTCAAATTGACTTGATGGCAATGGCTTTGTTACTTTGGTAATGTTGCACTTGGATTCCTCAAGACCTTTGTGCGTGGTCCCTCCAGCCCTCTGCAAAGGACCTGAGCTCACTGTCGATCGACTAGCAGGAGCATCTTTGAAAATGCATCTTTCCATGCTCGGTCAATCCCTTGAATTTCAGGATAGATTTAAGTAAAGTAGCCGATGAATTAGCGGTGAACCGCACATCTTATTTTGGTCATGTTGATGCTGACATTTTCTTTGCTGATGGTCGGTGTGGTGGATTGGTGTGAATGGGGCTTTTTATGAACCTGCTGCTGAAGACCCAGACTCTTGAAGTACCTTTTATCTCAGACATTTGGCACAATGATGCCAAAAAAGCACAGCTTGGAAAAACCAGCCTTTCTCTACTGTCCTGGTGAAATGCTGGCTGTGCTCTGTGGTTGATAAGTAATTCCTAGAGCTGGCATAACAAAGCACCAGAAACGAGTGGGCTTAAAACAATGTTTACTCTCCCTCAGATCTGCAGGCTGAACGTCTGCCATCAGGGTACTCTCTGTGAAGGCCCTAAGAGAAGTAAGCTTCCTGTCTCCTGTGGTGTCTGGTGGCTCTAGGAGTTCCTTAGTCTGAGGCAGCCTCCCTCCCTCTGTCTCTCCTTTAGTGAGCCATCTTTTTCCCTCTGTGTTAGTCTGAGCCTGTGTCTCTGCTATTTGTCCTTTCTTTTCTTTCTTATCTCTTCTTCTTTTAAAGACACAGAGGCTCCGCCAGGAGGATCCACCCTATGTCATATTAACTAACGGCATCGACAAAGACCTTATTTTCAAGCAAGGTCACATTGACCGGTACTTGGAAGTTAGGTCTGCAGCACCTCTTTTTGGTGACCCTGTCCAACCCAATCAGTGTGTGAAACTTACACGGACTCCCTCCCGCTCTCACATGAACAGTATTCACTCCCCAATGGGACAAAAATCCTCGATAAGAATGTAAGTATCTATACATGGCAGAAAAGGACTTGAATCCACATGGAAGGAAAATCCTTGAATCATAGAGTTTACTTTTTGGCAGGCAGAGAATTTCCTCCCTCCTTCACGTGCATCCGTCGGAGTGGTTAGCTGCAGTGTGCTAACTGAGCAAGCCTGGGCGTATGCTCTCGCGTCTGCGGTCTCTTCGTTTGCTTTTCTGTTGTCTCATATTTGATGCTAAGACCTTTCCTCAGCCGTTCTTTGGGGGATGCCTTTCCATTAAGCACACAATTTTCAGCTAGCTCAGGTAATTAGCCTCTGCTGGTATTCTGTTCAGCAAAGGTCTACAGAGAGCAGGCATGAATCGCCCATTGTTATGAAAAGTGTTATTTTGTACACAGGAGACTAATTTCTCCCCCCCACTGTATTGTCTATTGTGAGGAATTGTTCTTTTTGCAACCAGTGCTATTAGAGGAACAGTGCACAATGGGGAAAGCTATTCAGTGTATGCTGATAAAAAGTAATTCCATTTTCTTACAAATAATTATTTAGCCCTATTTTTTGTCATGGTCTGCTGAACACATAACATTTTCTCTTTCTTCAGCCAATTTATTCCTTCCCCAGTTGTTCGGATAGAGTTTAGGAAGTCAAGTTATGGTAGGAGGGAAACCGTGCTGTTCCCTCCACTAGTCTTGACTATATTTTTATATAAAGAAAATAAAATAGTTGGCTATTGGGAAAACAAGCAAGAGAAGGTACTGCGATTCTCCATAGTCTCAGTTAGACTGTGAGTCCAGGTGAAGGTCAGAACAGTGTCCGGGTCACAGGTCTGTCCCCAGCGCCTGTCACAGAGTCAACACAGTAGGTGCTCCATCAATATGTACTGAACGAACAGATGACTGAGCGGACCCAGTTACTCTACCTTCAGAAGATTCTCACCACCCCCGGTTTCCATGTCTCAAGAAGACGATCCCCAAATTCACGAATGTCAACGTCTTTTTGAAACCGAAGTTAATGTCGGATTCCCTTTGGGGTCCGCAGCTTTCCTCCTGTTGTTGTTGTTTTCCTACCTCATCCTTTTCCCCCTGAAATTTTCTCTATGCTTTGCTCCAACCCAGTCCTTCTGAGCACATTATCTTCCAGACAAAATATGACACTGCGCCAAAAAAACCCTGGCTCGCTCTATCTATATCTATATCTATATCTATATCTATATCTATATCTATATCTATATCTATATCTATATCTATATCTATATCTATATCTATATCTATATCTATATCTATATCTATCTATCTATCTATCTATCTATCATCTATCTATCATATATCTATCATCTTTTATATATATCTTGAGAAAGACAGGGCTTTCTACTCCAGTGGAGAGTTATCGTCTTGGCAGCTCACGGGGCAGTTCTGTCCTGCTCTGTAGGGTCAGTACAGGGCGGCTCTGTGCCAGCATCAACTCGACAGCGATGAGGTTGGTTTGGGGTTTGGAGAAATAGGAGACTGTCTGCTCCCCTAAAGACTTAGAAAGCCTCTAAAACTCTCCATACATTTGCTACGAGCTGTAACACACACAGAAACCCACACGTACATACATGTGGGGCTTCAATTTTTGTGTGTGATAAAAAGGAATGAAAAGGTAATGGAATGTTTCCATGAACTTTTTGAACCACTCTGTATATATCTCTTGCGTTACCATTATCCCTGACTTCAATTTTCCACTTCTGTGTGATATGGGTGTGGGTTTGTATATTGCCAGCTTACACTGTTTACTTGCTCATGTTTTCATTATAACAGACTTATTGTCGTAAAATGCTATTTACTACTTATAAAAACGATTGTACGGATGACTAATTTGGAGGACGTAGTCGTCCTTGTGTAAGACGATGAGCTCTTTTTCCCCAGAGCACGTGCTCCACAGGGAGGACACAGGAGGCATTCATTTCCTCCCTCTGGGAGATTCTGCCCTGGTTGCCGTGTTGTTTGTCTGTGGGAAGAGGGTCTTGGGTCACAAGAACATGTACGTTTCTGTTTGTTCAGTGTCGACCGTTGGACCATCAGCGACAAACTGCGCTAAGAAAACCTCCCAAACTCACCGTCTACGTAAAATCGTTCACACAGTGTTTCCTAGGATACTTCCTCATGGTCAGGCAACTCTCTTAGTCCTTCCTCCATCTTCGCTTGTCGCTGTCTTTAGTCGGCGATGCCAGATTTGCTGCTGGAAAACCAAACCAAAATGAATCTGTTGAGTCGATCCTGACTCCTGTGATTCTGACCCGCGTGTTAGGAAGTAGAACTTCTCCACAGGCTTTCTGCCTGTGCTTTTTACAGGATAGACCACTAAGCTTTCCCCTGCAGTGCTGTTGGGTCGATTCTAAAGGCAACTTCTGGTGTGTCGTCGTTAAAACGCAAACTTTTGTGCCACCCAGGGACCCTCTTGCTGCTGGAAGGGAAGATAAGATGAAGAAAGCACCCTGAATGCTCAGCCTGAAGCTGTAGCCTTCAAAGACATCACTTCTGCCATGTTCTGTTGGCCAGCTATAGCTGACTTAGAGGTTTGCGGTCACGTGACTTATTTGAGCCAATAGAATGCAAGTGGGTGTCACGCGTGGTTGGGAACACAGTGCCTACTGGGCAGTTGCTTCCAGTAACAATTTTATACAATGAAGCGAGTGCCGCCATCCATCTCTGACACCTATGTCTTAAATACATCCTGGGCGTCCTGGTAGTGTCGTGGATTATTCACTGGGCTGCCAACCACACAGTTTGAACTCCTGAGTGGACTGTGGGAGAAAGATGGGGCTGTCTGCTCCTGTAAAGATTCACAACCTCAGCAACCCAGAGCAGCAAGTCTACCCTGTCCTTACAGAGTTGATATGTGCCAGAATTGATTCAATGGCAGTGGGTTTGGTTTGGGGGTGGCATCAATAGTTTAAGGGCTCCATTATTAGCCGGAAGGTTGGCATTTTCAATCCACCCTCCTGTGTCTCAGGAGGCAGGCCTGGAAATCTGTATTTGAAAGTTTACAGCCTCCACGTCCTTACGGAGACGTTCTCTGCACAAATGGCATCACCATGAGGTAGGATGAACTCAAGGCAACGCACAATGATCTTAAAAGCAATCCCCAGGCCAGAGCAGTCAGTACTGTCGCTCCCCAGAGTGTCTCCTCAAGGTGCAAGAAATGTTTCCTTTCTAGTAACAGCAATCTCTCGGGGAACAGAAGAGATGGTTATCTCACCTCTTTTGAGACGTCGAGCGGTTGAAATCGTGTTTTGGGTGGAATGTTAGGTTTAGAGGTCTTCTTGAGAACAAAGTGGAATCTGCTCTCCGGTACCTTGTTGCACAATCACTACGGCATGGAAAGTCCGCTTTCATCCAAGACTCTTTGTTGTTTTTGGTAAGATAAAAAAATGCTCAGAATTACAAGTTTAATGCTCAGAATTATAAATTACAAGTTAAAACACCTGCCTTGCCAAGGTGTAGGTTGAACCATTCACTAGCTGATGAATATGTGTAGTCAGTGAGTGGTTTTTATGTAGTGCTTTTTAAAATGACTTGTCCATCACACGTCTGCCCATTTGTCAAACTGTGGGGGCTGGTGTGTCACTGTGATGCTGGAAGCAATTTCACTGTTATTTCAAATGGCAGCTGCGTCACCCTAAGTGAGCAGGGTGTAGCGGAATTTCCAGACAAATAAGAGACTACAAATAAGGAAAAGACTGTTCACTTCAGAGGAATTAGTCAACCCTGTGAATAACCTTGAATCATTGTCAGTTACTGAAAAGCTAATAAACAGAAGCACAGCATTGTCAGAGAATGTGCCAGAATATGAGACCTTTACGTCAGAAGACATTCAAAATATGACTGAGGAAAAGCAGACTCCTCAGACTAGACTGGACCATCAGGACGCAGCTGGAGCATGACCCAAAATGAAAGAATCTACAAACATTAATTAATAATGGTAATTGTATGAATTATGGACCTAGAGATATTGATTTTCCATTAAAAATGTAATGGAACACAAATGTCTATATTGTAGGCATTATTATTGAGTGGATATAGACTGGTATTGGCCATTTTGAAATAGAAAATCATATGGTGTACAATGCCAGGAATAAGAAAATCATGAGGACTGGTGATGCATTAATTGCCAAAAAGGACCTGTCCAGATTAATCTTGAAAAAGAAATGTATGCACCAACAATAAAGCTAGTGACACAAAAATTGACAAATTCTGTTAACATTTTTGTGTGAAATTTATAACATATGCATTCAAGATGCAGTAATAATTATTGGTGTTTGGAATGCAAAAACAAGGGAAGGAAGAGTATTTGGAAATCTGGTCTTGATGATAGAAATGAAGCCAGAGATTCCAGACAGAATTTTACAAGACTGAGGACAACTTCATAACCTTTTTGCAACAACACGTGCACTTCCCCAGATGGGATACACAGAAATCAAATTGACTGTATTTGTAGAATGAGATGATGGAGAAGCCCAATATCAGAAGCTAAAAGCAGGCCATGGGTGGACTGTGGAACAGGTCGTCAATTGCTCCTATGGAAGTTCAGGTTGAAACTGAAGAAAATTAAAGCAAGTCCATGATCACCAAAACACGACCTTGAGTATACCCCACCCACATTTTGAAAATATCTCCAAAACAGATTGGACACATTGAAAGCTAATGACAGTAGACCTGATGAACACTGGGAGAACATCAACATTAAGAAAGAAAGAAAAGATCAAAGTGGATATTGGAAGAGACTCTTAAACTTACTCTTAAATTTGGAGTAGCTACGGCAAATGGAAGAAATAATGACGTCAAAGAGCCGAGCGGATCATTTCAAAGGGCGGCTCCCAAAGACAAAACCAAACAATACAATGTAACGTGCACAGCCCTCGGGTTAGAAAACCAAAAAGAAGAGCATGCTTAACGTATCTTCAACTGAAAGAACTAAAGAAAAATCCAAGCCTCGAGCTGCCATGTTGAAAACTTCTCTATGGGCAAAATATTGAATGAGGCAGGAAGCATCCAAAGAAGATGGAAAAAATACAGTCGCCGTACCAAAGAGAACCAGTGGCCTTTCCACCATTTCAGAAGCTAACATAGGATCAAGAACCAGTGGTACTGAAGGAAGATGTCAACGCTGCACTGAAAGCTTAGCCACAAACAAGGTTCCAGGAATCAATGGATGACCAATGAAAATGTCTCAACAATCGGCCGAAGCACTCACTCATCTGTGCCAAGAAATTTAGAAGACAACGACTTGGCCAACTGACTGATGGGGCTCCATAAGTGTACCCATTCTGAAGAAAAATGCCCCGACAGAATGCTGGAAGTGTGGAACAATATCAATGCTATCACCTACTAGTAAAATGTTGCTGAAGATCGTTCCAGAATAGTTGTAGCAATACACTGACAGGGAGCAGTCAGAGGACAGGCCAGATGCAGGGGAGGATGTGGAACAGTGCTGATGTCAGATGGCTCTTGGCTGAAAGCAGAGCATACCAGCAAGACGTTTACTTGTGTTTCATTGACTATGCCAAGGCATTCGACTATGTGGACCACCACAAAGTAGAAGAATGGTAATCCCAGAAAACTACATTGTGCTATGGGGAACCTGTGCATGGATCAGGAGGAAAAGAACAAGGGAATACTGCATGTTTAAATTCAGGAGAGGTGGGCAACAAGGTGGTATCCTTTCACCATACTTCTTCAATCTCTATGCTGAGCAAATAATCAGAGTATCTGGATTCTATGAAGAATTTTCCATTAGGATTGGAGGAAGGCTTACTAACAACCTGAGCTACACAGATGACACAACCCTTCTTGATAACAATGAGGAGGACTTGCACTTGCTGATGAAGATCAAGGATTGCAGCCTTCAGTATGGATCACAACTCATGGAAGTAAACCAAAACATTCTCATCTGGACCAATAGATTACATCATGCTAAATGGAGAAAAGGTTGAATCTGTCAAAGATTTTGTCTTCCTTGACTCCATAATCAATGTTCATGGAGGTAGCACTCAAGAGATCAAGGGATACATTGAATTGGGTAAATCTGCTGCACAAGACCTCTTTAGAGTATTGAAAAGCAAGGATGTTACTTTGAGGATTAAGGTGTGCCTGACCAAAGCCACAGTGTTTTCAATGGCTTCCTATGCATGTGAAAGTTGAACATTGCATAAGGAAGACCAAAGAAGAATTGATGCATTTGAACTATGATGATGGTGAGGAATGTTGAAAGTACCATGAACGGCCAAAAGAACAAGTAAATCTGTTTTTGAACAAACACAACCAGGGTCCTCCTTAGAGGCAAGGCTGGGGATACTTTCTTTCATGGACTTTGGACATATTATCAGGAGAGACCAGTCCCTGGAAAAGGACATCATGCTTGGTAAAGTGGAGCGGCAGCCAAAACAAGGAGCCCCCTTCCTGAGGTGGATTGACACAGTGGTCGCAACAATGGGCTCAAGGAGAAGAACAATTCTGAGGCTGGCACGGGGACTGCGCAGTGTTTTGCTGTGTTGTACATTGGCTTGCTGTGAGTCGTAACAGACAGGGCGGTACCTAACAACAACAGTTAAAATGGAAACTTTGGACATGTTCTCAGGAGGGACCACTCCCTAGAGAAAGATACCATGCTTGGTAAAGCAGAGGGGTATCAAATAAGAGGAAGATCCTCAATGCGATGGATTGACACAGCGGCTGCAATAAGGGACTTAAGAACAATTGTGAAGATAGTGCAGGACAGGGAGCTCTCATTGTGGTGCACAGTAGGGTCATTGTTAGTTGTAATCAACTCTGGCACCTCACAACAGCACACTTAAATTAACTGAGAGCAACAGACTTTTCCAAAAGGTATCGTCTAATTGAGTATCACAAAGATATTAGTTAGAAAGTACTTACTTATTTTTCAGGAAGAAGGGCAAAATGAATTGAATTGGCCCTCGATGTACTTCACTATTAACTTGGCAAGTACAGGATCTGAACTGCTGCTTGATAAGAGGAAGCATAAATTATGATAAGTCAGCCTTCAAAAACCTGGATGTGAGCTTTTACTTGACAGCCTGCTAACAAAGCAAATATTCTGAAGTTTCAGGTTGTCTTTGAAGAAAAGAGAGTTTGGGTCACATTTTCTTCGCATAGAATGATATATGATTTAAAGCTGTGCTGCTTTAATTGCATTTAAAAGTCATGTATACACTTCTGTGTGTCTTCTCAGCACTAGTTCTTGCTTTTGCTTGTCAGCTTTGAAAACTTCCCCAAATAG
This sequence comes from Echinops telfairi, assembly GCF_000313985.2. NCBI lineage: Eukaryota > Metazoa > Chordata > Mammalia > Afrosoricida > Tenrecidae > Echinops > Echinops telfairi. Next base: position 11,694,194 of record NW_022111377.1, on the reverse strand, counting down.
GCACTCTTATTCGTTGTTAGAGGAGGAATAGGTGAGAATAAAAAACCATCATCCATGCCAACATAAAACCAAAATGGCAAACCCACTGATGCTGGCCCACATCACCTAGTGGGACAGAATAGAACTTGCCCAAAGGGTTTTGTGGTCTAAGGATGCTCCGTCACATCCTTCTCCTGCAGAGGGGCTTCTGCGCTGAAATGGCCAAACTTTCCGCCAGCAGCCTAGCACTTTACCCTGCGGAACCAGGGCTTCTTCAAGGCCAGATTAGAAGTCTCTTAAAAAATTGGGTTTTTTTTCATTGACACCTAACAAAATTATGCTAAATTTATCTCAAGGTGGTTTAACTGTCTTCCTGTAACTCAGAGAGTACATAAGTAATAAAAAATAATTCAATCTAAGAGCCTGAAAGAACAGTCTCTTGAATTCTTCTAATCCATATACCTTTTGTTTTTATAATAACCCACTTGGTCAGATGTGTAAAGGAGCCATTTTCTCAAGGCTATCCGTACTTTGTGGTGGTCCACATAGTTGAATGCCTTGGCATAGTCAATGAAACACAAGTAAATGTCTTGCTGGTATACTCTGCTTTCAGCCAAGATCCATCTGACATCAGCACTGTTCCACATCCTCCCCTGCACCCGGCCTGTCCTCTGACCGCTCCCTGTCAGTGTATGGCTGCAGACATTCTGGAACGATCTTCAGCAGCATTTTACTATTAGGTGATAGCATTGATATTGTTCCACACTTCCAGCATTCTGTCGGGGCATTTTTCTTCAGAATGGGTACACTTATGGGGCCCCATCAGTCAGTTGGCCAAGTCGTTGTCTTCTAAATTTCTTGGCACAGATGAGTGAGTGCTTCGGCCGATTGTTGAGACATTTTCATTGGTCATCCATTGATTCCTGGAACCTTGTTTGTGGCTAAGCTTTCAGTGCAGCGTTGACATCTTCCTTCAGTACCACTGGTTCTTGATCCTATGTTAGCTTCTGAAATGGTGGAAAGGCCACTGGTTCTCTTTGGTACGGCGACTCTGTGTGTTCTTTCCACGTTCTTTGGATGCTTCGTGCATCATTCAATATTTTTCCCATAGAGAAGTTTTCAACATGGCAACTCGAGGCTTGGATTTTTTCTTTAGTTCTTTCAGTTGAAGATACGTTGAGCATGCTCTTCTTTTTGGTTTTCTAACTCGAGGGCTGTGCACGTTACATTGTATTGTTTGACTTTGTCTTTTGGAGCTGCCCTTTGAAATGATCTGTTCGGCTCTTTGACGTCATTATTTCTTCCATTTGCCGTAGCTACTCCAAATTTAAGAGCAGGTTTAACAGTCTCTTCTAACATTCACTTTGTTCTCCCAGTGTTCTTCCGGTCTACTGTCATTAGCTTTCAATGTGTCCAATCTGTTTTTGAGATATTTTCAAAATGTGGGTGGTGTATACTCTAGGTTGTATTTGGGCTATCATTGACTTGCTTTAATTTTCTTCAGTTGCAACGTGAACTTACTTATGAACAATTAATGGCCCATTCCATAGTCAGCCCCGGCTTAGTTCCAGCTGTTAATATTGATTTTCTTTATTGTCATTGCCACGAATGTAATCATTTGACTTCTGTGTATCGCATCTGTAGACGTCCCTGTGTACAGTTTCCTTTTGTGGTGTTGGAAAAATGTATTTGTGATGAAGAAATTGATTTTCCTGAAAAATTC
>NW_022111377.1:11679968-11691244 GCF_000313985.2 Echinops telfairi | reverse complement strand
TTCAGCGATCATGTTGGGAAGGTGAACATCATGGAATGCTAGTTTAATAGAACAAAGTGTTCTTGCATTGAGGGAGTACTTGAGTGGAGGCCTAATATCCATCTGCTACCTCAATACTAAACTTATAAATATATGCACATAGATCTATTTCCCCATAAGCATACATAAATATGTTTCCATATGTACATGCCTGTATTTAGATCTCTGTAAATGCCCTTTGCCTCCTAGTTCTTTCCGCTCTTTCCTTTGATTTTCTCTTGTCCACAATCATGCTCAGCCTTCATTTGGGTTTCAGTAGTTCTTCTCAGTTACATTGCCCTTGATCAAGTCCTACCAGGCCTCCTACACCCTCCTCACCACCGGTTTTGGATCACTTGTTGTTCCCTTGTCCCTGGGTTTTCTCCCACCTTCCCCCTCCCATTTTCTCCCTGGAACCTTCGGTCCTGTTGTTTTCTCCTCCAGATTGTTTATCCAACCTATCTTATCTAGATAGACCTGCAGAGATAATAATATGCACAAAAAACAAGACAGCAAAATAAAGAAAGCAAAACAAAGCAGCAACGACAAACCAACGACAAAAACTAAAAGAAAAGAAAAAACTGTAAATAGTTCAAGGTTTCTTTGTTCACCTTTAGGAATATTTTCCGTTCAAGTCTGATGGGGTTCCACACCCTAGCCCCAAAGTCTCTTTTTGGTATTCCCTCAGAACTTCCTTGCTCTGCTCCCCAGGCTGTTCTATTGCACGCCTTAGTGTTTTGCCTTGGTGTGGTGGGGTCAGATCGGGCGCAGTTCTCACACTGTGTCTCCAGTGTTGTCCCTCCATAGGGCTATGGGTCAATGAGGATGTCGTGTCTTGTAGTGGGGCCAGCCATATGGTCCTGTCTGTGCTTTGACTGCTCTGAGCAGGGATATCGTCCTCAAGGCTTGGTGGCCCAGGATGTGCTCCACTCTCTCTTCCTCCCCTTTCATTTACTCCTGTGTGCTCTGATCAGACCTGTCCCTCTCCCTGAGTGGTAGCTTCAGTGATGTCCTCTGAAGTAAATTCCTCTGGAGGGAGGGATGTGTAGCCATCTTTTTCATCCCTAGAGTATAGATTTTTATGGGTACCATTTCATTTTTTGCAACTTCCAATTTTTCTAGATCCATAATTGGTGCATTATAATTTCTGCTTATTAATTAATATTTATAGCTGCTTCTTGTTTTGAGTCATGCCCCATCAACAAATGATGGTCCCGAAGGCTTTACCCCTGCAGGCCTTACTCCAGCTACATCATAATGGTCCAGTCTGCTTTGAGGAGGCAGCTTTTCCTTAGTTATATTTGAAGTGCTTTCTGATCTGAGTGGCTCATCTTCTGAGATTACTTCTGACACTCTTCTAATTGTTTCTAGGAGGCTTTTGGTATCTGATAATGTTTCAGGTTTATTCACAAGTGTTTCGGTGGCTAATTCCAACTATATTCCAGGTAATTAAAATGTACTGTTTATAATCTTTGAAAATTTCCTTAAGAGTAGGTTTTATTGAACTAATTCCACAGGTAAACACAATGAGCTTAGAGGTTTTTATGACTCACAGAGCACCGTGCAGTGACAAATGGTGGAACCAGGATTTGGATGAAACTCTGGCTGTTCTCTTTTGTGCTGCACCAAGGTAGCACTTTTGATGATTGCAAAGTTACCCATCGCCCAAATAAGAAGAGAAAAGCATTTGATTTTACAACGTGAAACTGTACAAACGACCCATCAAGAAAATAATATAAACTTTTCTCACTTTTTATTACTGAGTTTATTTAAGTCTTTATAATGTCAGTATTATTTGATTTCTTTCGCTCAGCAGTTACCCTCATGGACCCAAGGTGGCTTTTCTTGGTAAGATCCGGGCTGACAATGCATTGCTGTCACAGTTCAAACCTTTGACTGGTTTTATATTCTAGCCCTATGTAAAATTTCAATTTCCTGGAGATGTATAGAGTAGCTACTATTTGTGACTCCTCGGACTGGCATGGTGCACTTGTTCTCAACCTGGAGGTACAGGTCAGATTCACTGGGTGCCCTTTCTGAGTACACATGGTTGACCAGATCGAAAACTTTTGTATAAAGGAATTTAGAAATTACTTCTACTTTTTAGCCACTCACAATGTATTTAAGGAGTCAGGTATTCAAACAAATATCTAGAATATTTTGTTGTCTCCTTCTCTCTTCCCTACTTTGACACTAGGTCTCCGAGATGTCAGTCCTTGTTCTTCATTTCCCTTTGTTGTCTGTTTTCAGGGAATTCATGAATTTAAACAACATCCACATACTGAAGATTTCCAAATGTATATCCTGTCCCTGAACCTCTTCCCTGAATTTCAAGTTTCTATGGATTCTGCCTCATCATTGCTTCCATGGGGTGTCTGTAAGGGGCCTCAACATTGGCATGTCTCACACTGGTCCAGGCCTGCCCTCTAATCTACTCCATACTCTTTACCATGATGGTTGATGCTACCTCTACCCTTCCAGTGGACCGGGCCTAAAACCTTCGATTTATCCTTGACCCCTGTCTTTTTATCTATCCTGTCTGTCATGGTTAACTTTTTGTGTCAACTTGGCTTAACTGTGGTTCCCAGTTGTTTGGCCAATCACTAATTGCTATTGTGAAGTAATTATGTGTGATTAAATCAGTTGGCCTTAAGTGAAGCAGAATTATTTTTTCTCCCAGAATGTGGGTGGACTTCACAATTGATCAACTGACCCTCATGGAGCCAATGTGGTTTTCAAAAGCGGGGGGGAAAAAAAAGGAATTTCCTTATGGTGTGCTTTACCTCCACAGTATAAATAGAAAATTTGGGCAGAATTCCTTTTCACTCTTGTCGTCACCTGCTCTATGGATTTGGGGATGTAGGCTTGCAGAAGTCTCCAGCCTGTCACTTGACCTATGGAGTTTAGACTTGCCAGACCGCACCTCTGTACGAGCCAGTTTCTTGAAGTAAATCTGTGTCTCTAAATCTGTTTTTTCCCCTCTCTACTTGTGTTTCTTGCAGTCTGATCTGACACTAAATCTTATTGGCTACCTTCAAATTACATCTAGAAGCCGATAATCTCTTATTATCTCTACCACTCTCTCCTGGTCCAAGCCACCTTCATCCATCTTCTGGAATCTGACAAGCATCCCTTAACTGGTTGCTAGACTTTTATTCCTGCTCTCATAGAGATTATTTTCAACTAAGTGGACAGAGGAGTCCTTTAAAATGTAAATCCATCAGGTCATTTCTTGGTTCTAGTGACTTACCCACTTCACTCAAAATAAAAGACGAAGTTCTTACAGTGATCTACCAAACTCATAGAAGAGCTGGCAAAATTTAGTGTGCATACAAATCCCGTGGAGAACTTGGTAAAGTGATTATGATTCCTTAGACCAGGGGTTGGAACCAAGAGTGTGTATTTCTAACAAGTCAGTACAATGTCAAGTCCCTAGTTCCTGGATGAGTCCACACATTGCATAGCAGGACCCGTGGCATCCGCCGACTTGTTACCTTCTTGACCTCATCTCCTAAAACTTACATGATTTGTTCCTGGGTGGACTCCACCCTGCTTCCACCTCCAGTCTTTTGCTTGCTATTCCTTTTGCCTAAAACCCTCTTCCTCAAGCTCCACCTACTATATGTGCATAGCTTGTTTATTCCCTTTCTTCCTAAATCTGCTCAGTCATCACCTCCCAGCAAGGACTTCTCTGTCACTCTTCCTAAACTGCAAACCTAGCTCATATACTTTCTTTCTCATTTTGTTTCCCTACATGGAAGAATGTAGTATTTTTTAAGTCTCTAAAAACTCACTGCCATCAAGTCATTTCTGACTCATAAGACAGACACCTGCCACCTGCGGGTTTCCAAGATTATAAATCTTCACTGGAGCAGAAAGCTTCCTCTTTCTCCTGTGGAGCCACTCCTGGTATTGAACTGGTGACCCATGAGGCCACCAGGGTTCCATATTAATTTTAGCATAGTATTCATGTATGCATTCATCGGCTTATTGTCCACCATCCCTTACTGTAATGTAAACACCATCAGAGCCTGGGGTTTTATCTATGTTGTTTACTGTTGTGTTTTTAGTGCCTAGATCGAGTGGCCTCCCATTGCAGCCCAGTGGTTAACCCACTGTGCTAGCAGGGCTCCTTTGCCTCACCTCTATCACATGCATGCATTGTGAATATTCATTAAGTGAATACATGGAGCCAAAGGGTGTGTGTTGTAGACCAGTGCCCACCACAGCATACTATTCATAGGAGAAAAAAGGTGGAAATAATCCAAATGCCTATCAATAGATGAATAAGTAAAATGTGTACAGACACACAATGGAATGTTGTTCAGCCATAAGGAGAAATGGGGTTTTGATACATGCTACAACATGTTGACCAAAATAAGTCAGACACCAAAGATATTGCATAATACTATATTTTGAATTGTCCAGAATGGGAAAATGCATACAGACCAAAGTTTAGGCTACCTGGCATGGGCAGGGGACAGGGGAGGTCTTGTTTAAGGGATACTAGGTTTCTTTTAAGATAAGGTGACCAGATTGTAACAGCTGAAGGGGGACAAAAGCGGGACACCATTGATAAAACTCATATCCTGGCAAAATAGCCACACGGCAGCCAAAAACCGTATACTCTAGCTTGTTGTGCATTCTTTCCAAAAATTGGGACTTTTTAAAAATGCCGCAGGTCATGGGAAAAATTGTTAAAAAGCGGGACTGCCCCACCAAAAGTGGGACGTCTGGTCACCTTATTTTAAGATTGATGAAAAACATTGCTAACAGTTGGGCTTGTTACACAGAATGGTGATATTATTAATGTCACTGAATTGTACATATAATAACTGTATAAAATCTTTAAATTATTTATTTAATTTCTACATAAATTCTTATTGATCTGTAGATTTCTTTATATAATGCTGAAAAGTGAGTCATCATTTTTAATGCCCAGGAATGTAATAGTGATCATATTGTAAGAGGAAGTATGAAAATTTGAAATAGTGGCTCATTCATGGTTTACTCACTATTTCTTTTCTGGTGATATGTTAACATGTTGCAGTAATTTATGAAGAAGAAGCTTCAAGATGATGAGGATTATATATTTTTTATTTTTTCTATGAGATTCTAATTGGCTACAGAATTTTTTAACAATCTTGTCCAATTAGTATGTTTAATTATTGATAAATAATTCTGGGAAATTATATCATGAATAGCTTCTGTTTTGATATGTGTGTGTGTGTATATATACATGTAATGGTTTTTTTAGACATAATTCACATACCATACAATTCGGTAGTCAATCATTTCAAGAAGAATTGTATAATCATTACCACAATCAATCTTAGATCATTTTCTTCTTTCTTGCACTCCTTGTTATTAGCTCCTAGTTTTCTCACAAATTCCCTTGCCATGCCCCCAAGAAACCATTATCCAATTACTGTTTCTTGATCCACCCATCCTGGACTTCATATACTGAAAATCATACAAAAACAAAGAAACAAACAATCCAACAACAGTGACAAAATCTTTTAAAATATAAAATTCAATTGAAAGTAGAAAGCAGGAGTTTCTAATCCCATAAGCAGTTACACTCTCAAACTCACAGGGGCAGTTCCGCACTGCCCGATGGAATCCCTAGGAGTGGCATCAAATTGATGGCCATGAATTTTTTTTTTCAGTTGCTTGGGTTGGGATATTATTTTGAGGACTAAGGTGTGGTTGACTCCAACCATGGGACTTTCCATTGCTTCATATGCTTGTGAAAGTTGGACATTGAATAAAGAAGGGTGGAGAAGAAGCCATGCATTTGAACTGTGGTGGGTGCTGGAGAAGAATCTTGAATCTTCAAAGTACCATGGACTGCTAAAAGGGCAAACCGATCTGTCCTGGAAGAAGTGCTCCTTGGAGGCGAGGATGGCAAGACGTTGTCTGACATACTTTGGACGTATTGTCAGGGGAGAGTCCATGGAAAAGGACATCATGCGTGCTCAAGTGGAAGGACAGTGAGGAGAGGAAAACCCTCAGTGAGGTGGATTGAGCCATTGGCTGTAACAATGGAATCAGGCATAGGAGGAATTGTAAGGAGGGTGCAGGACCAGGCAGTGTTTAGTTGGTTAGTGTGTTGGCTTGCTATAGGCCGTAGCAGACTCAATGGCCCCTAACATGGCAGGGGGGACCGTGGGGAAATGGGAAGCTAATAACCAAGAGAACAACAATGAAGAAAATGCTCTCAAATGGATTGAGGTGATGATTGTACAGTTCTTGATGTGATTGAGCTGTTGAATTGTATGATATGTGAATTATATACCATTAAAACTGTTGGGGGGCAATTTAACCTAACTACATCCTACCATAATCCACCTACCAATGCCCTATGCACGATAGCAAGGCTGTTCACATCCCTGGACTGTGTTCAGATGGAATTCACCAGAGGTTTAATCCCACGTGTTTCCCCTTCACTTAAACTAAACAAAAAACCTGATATGACTGTTCTATGGATCAAAAGGGGGGTCAAAGAAGATGTTACATTTTAACCTGACTATACTATAATTGTCCCCACAATAGTCTTTCTCTGATAACAGGCCATTCAGCTTTCAGGAAATTCTTAGAGTAGCCCTTACAGGGATCGAACCCATGTTTATGCTGTGTATTTTTAACCATCCAGATGAACTATTCTTTCTTTTCCTCCTTGAATGTAATTAGTTGCACTCCCTTACTCTGGCTTCTGGCTGGACTTAGCCTACAGGAGTCATTGATGGAGGAGGAGAAGGTGGGAAGACGGAGCATTTGGGATGTTTATTCCTGCAGCTCCTTTCCTGTGGGCTGGGGCTGGTGATGTCTGCATTCTCAGCAGAGGTCAGTGGCCCTCTGCTTCCGCTGGACAACAGCCCTTTCTGAGCTGAGGTGTCCTCGAGGCCTCGGGGTGAGCGCAGCTCTCCTACAGCGCCTCAGGTACTTGCCCGGTTTGCTTCACCCATCTCTAGCAAATTCGAAACCACACACCAATCCATCGTGCCCGGATACACCATGCCTTCTTGGTTGGTAAGATTGAGTCACTAAGTGTCTTATTTCCCAGCACGCATCTTCAAAATATAATTAGTACCAGGACCCCATTGCAGTAATTCATTTTCTAGGGCAGAACAAGTGTTTTGTTTCTCCTTTTTTGATCAACATCTGACTTTTTCGAATATGGCTTCGGAGATGTTCCTGCGGCTGTGAACACCGGCATCGTCAGGGGCTAAACCCCAAGGCTGCTTGTCTCAGAGAGAACTTGTCTGCCAGACACTGAACGGTGTGGGGAGAACAAAGGTTTGAGATCCTTTTCTTCTGTGTCAGCTGACAACACTCAGAGTATTCTAATTTGAAGTCACTGCCTTGCAGAGTTGAAATAATGTAAATTAAAATCTTCTACTGGTAGTGGATGAAATATTCAGCGCCACTGTATAGCTCAACTCCAGCTTCCAGCATCACACTTCCCTTTGTTTAAGTCTCATACCCTTACCAGCCATTATTTTTAAAAGTATTACCCAGGGGAAACGGTCTAGCACTGCATTCATTTGCTGGATTAACTTTCATGTATAGTCGAGCTCTTTAGAGGTTTGGTGGAAACTAGCTGCACAAAGCTCTTTATTTATCTGGTCTTTATTTCACATTAAACATATATATATAAAACATTGACTATTTCCATATTTTTTCACGTGTACAGTTCAATTACATTGATGATGTTAATCATGTTGTGCAACCATTTCTACATTTGTTTCCAGATTTTTCCATCCGCCCCCTTTTCTTCCCCCCTGCCTCCTAACTACTAATAACTTTCTTTTCTGGACGTCTGCCTCTTCTGGATATTTCATGTAAGCAAAGTCATGCCGCAGTTGTAATCTTGTGACTGACTTATTTCAGACAACATAATGTCTTCAAGGTTCATCTATGGTGTAGTGTGTATCAGAAATCTATTTGTTTGTTAAAATGTGGAGAACTCAAAATCATTAAAAAAAAAAAGAGAGAGAGAGAGAGAAGTCTTCCATTCACTTAGAGACTGGTGGACTCCTCAGTCACTCTGGGCTTCAGTCACCTTTTAAGCCTATAATGGATTCCCTCCCGTTTTCAGCCAAGCAAAACGTATGTCTGTGAAGGGGACAATAACACTAGGAAGGCAGACACTCTTCAGACTCATCGGCCACGTGAGATCCAAAGGGCAACTTTTGCTCGAATATGAAGAGTTTAGAAGGCAGAAAGGGATTAGGAAAGAAGGGGAATGGAAGCAGGAGACAGGGAGGAAGTGGGTCATGTGATGTTGCATTGTGGAGGCTGCAGTCAATGACATGAAACAAAATGTGCACGAATTGTTGAATGGTAAAGTGATTTGTTCTGTAAATTTTGACCCTGTCACAATAAATAAAGAAAAAATTTTTTTCCTCTTTATATTGTATGCCTGCCTCCTTAAGGCTTTTTGATCCATGTGGAACATCACGAAGAAATTTACAGCCTTATTATGACTTAATCCATAGGAGACAGATGAGGCTTTCTACTCCTTTAAAGGGTCATCGTCTTAGAGACCCACGAGGGCATTTCCACCCTGTCCTGTCGGGTTGCTGGGAGCTGAAATCAACTCAGTGGCAGTTAGTTTGAGTTTTAGGGTTTCTGAAACTGTAACTCTTTAAGTGATAAGAAAGCCTCATCTTTTCCAGTGGAGTGGCTGTGGGGTTTGAACCACTAACCTGGTTGTTAACAACTATGTCACCCAGGGCTTCTCCTATGAAGATAGGTTATAAAAAACTAAATTTGTTTCTCAGCTGCTTAAAGAGGACTGATAAATGAATATCCTCAAGATAAATTCAAGGCACTAAAAAGTGCCCAATAAATATTTAATGATTAAATTAATTAACCATAAAATTATAGCATTTAAAAAGTCCTGCGTATGTCTTAATTGAGATAAACCTAGTCACAGAATGTGAGTCTTTATCTCTGAAGTGAAATTTCTAGGCAAAATATTTAAACTTTTCATATGATATTTATTTAGTGTGCTTTTTATAAATTGTGACCTGCTTTGAGTATTAGTAATGTTTTCATAAATATTCCTTATTCTTTTGAAAATAATTTGGTGCATTAGTTAGTGTGATTTATTGTATGTCCTGGTATAAGAAAATGTTTCTGATAGAATTAATTTTCAGTTTCATTATGAAAATAGATGAGATGCAGCATGATATATTGGAAGGCGAGACAGACTGAATCAAAAGACCAGGAGTTTAATTCTTAGCCCTTTCACTTATAATGCTATATTGAGCAAGCTATTTATCTTGTCAGCATTTTCGTTTTGCCACCCATAAAAATGGGGGTGACACAATAGAGGTAATGGCTGCCTCATAAGATGGAGGGGTCTGGTCTACGCTTTGTAAATTGCAAAACACCCAGGAGTGCAAATTTGCAGCAAATTTGATGTGATTTAGAATTTCTCACAAAAGAGACATCCTTTACAGAGATACATTGTTTCCACGAATTGGGCCACACTTGTAGCACACATGGAGTTTTTGTTGTCTGAAGATTTTCTACGTCAGCCATACTCCCCCCATACCAACTGTGTCAGGCTGGGTTCTCCAGAGAAACCAAACCAGTGATGTGTACATATGTAGAGAGAAATTTACATCAAGAAATTGCTCACACAGTTGTAGAAGTGAGTCAACCCAGTCTGGTTCAAGTCCATAAGTCAGTTATTAAGCTGGAGGGGTTTCCTGATAATGTATTTGTCGGGGAGCTGTCGGACCAAGTAGGAAAATGAAGTAAAACAGGAAGACTACAGACAGATGGAGGCAAAGTCAAACAAATCCAAGGTCAGGAGTCTGCTGTTGGCTCCTGGGATTAGACAACATGGCCGAGGGTTGTCGAACCAGATGCAGGGTACAGCTCCAGTAGAAGTGACAAGTGCCCCCATAGCGTCTACTTAAAAAGGAGCAGGCCCATCCCACCCAGTGTCATTCTTTCTGTTGCATAGAGGGGGCGCACCCCCCACCAACTGCTAGATGCTCACAAAGTCTCTTACGTTCTGTCTGATCCCATCATGGAGTTGATTGCATTGAGTTAAGTCACAGAAAGTGGGCGGGGGGACAGGGCAGAATTACTGCCAAACTACTGAGAACCCTGGTCCAGCCGAGTTGACATAAAACCTAACACACCATCTTGATTGTTCTGTGGCAGTATTAATTTTCTAAATAAAATTGGTAAGTGATTTACTTTTCAGGAGAAAAAAGGCAAACATGGAGAATAAACTCTCTCCTCATCCTTGGAGTCTTCCTTTTGATAGTATCAGGCGGTAATGCATCATTTTTATTTGGGATATAAAAAAAGATTCTTTTGAACATAGTAACCTCTGTCTCCTTATTGCAGAATGAATAGGGCTATTCTTTTAAAATAGATAAGTTTGCTATATTGTGTAGTCTTGGTTTTAAATATCAGTGATAGTACAGTCAAAAGCTACCATGTGTGGCTGATTTACAAGAAGTCTCCCATGAGTTTTGCTCCTTTGCCTGTCTTTTAGCTGAATTAGTGTGTAATTTGGAATAGTTTGGTAAAGTTCATGTCTAATGTTAGCCCAATATTTATCATAGTAGTACATGGTGTCCCTTTCGATGCATAAAAAAAACATGTAAAAATAATTCCAGGTATGCTAAAACACCCTTAGCCTAACAACATAATAAATATAATGTTCTGATGCATGCCACAAAAAAATGCTAGTTTATTATTATGAACCATTGTATGCACCTTGAATTCTTAACATCCTAGGCTTTATGTATGCTCTTAGGAGGGGAAGTGGGTCTGAACTTTGTAACCTGGTGACTTCTTTGTACATTACAATTAGCAACTTCAAATATTATTATTTTTTTCACTAAAACACAATGAGTACTTAGTGTGTCAAAGCTCACTGCCTTGATTTGATTCTACTTCATAGCGACGCCGTAGGACAGGCTAGACCAGCCCCAGTGGACTTCCGAGACAACGGCTGTTTGTGGGAGTAGAAAGTGTTGTCTTTCTCCCAGAGGAGCAGCTGGTGGTTTCAAACAGTTGACCTTACAGTAATCGGCCCAGTGTTTAACCACTACACCAAGGCACCCCAATATATTTGACAGACCTTACCTATTTTGCAGTGCAGATATGTTCTAATTGGCAATAGATAGTATTGTTCAAGACCAAGCTTGATGTAAAAGCAAGAGTAATTTTTTTAATCGTTTTATTAGGGGCTCATACGACTCATCACAATCCATACATACATC
>NW_022111377.1:11674161-11678796 GCF_000313985.2 Echinops telfairi | reverse complement strand
TCTGCTACCTTAATACTAAACCTATAAATATATGCACATAGATCTATTTCCCCATCCTCACATATAGATATATTTACATATGTACATGTATTTATCTAGACCTCTATAAATGCCCTTTGCCTCCCGCAAGAGTAATTTTTAAATGATCCCAGATCTCTGCTCTTCTGTATGCCAGAGTAAAAATATAACATACTGATGTGTATTTTCACAAAATCTTACCAGAAATAAAATTACTTGGCTTTTCCAAGGTCACAGTGGCTGGAGAAGCTTACATAATGCTGTCTAACCAAAGCGTTGTGGGTCAGCCGTGCTTCGGAAGGTCAAATGTACAGCAAAGTCAGACTTGACCGTGTGGATAGGCCTCATTAGCATCTAAGCGTATGGCCATGTCAAAGGTGGTGAGTCAACAGGTAGCCACATTGGAGTCTAAAAGGATAGGATCATGGTGCACCAGTGCATTTTTTAAGATCAGATGTGGAGGAAGGGGGAGGCAGGGAGCTCCAATTTGTTATAGTTGAAGATTTCTGTGGTGTAAAGATTCCCGCCATAGGAAATTTCAAACGATCCGTAGTTTGAAAACTCGCTCACAACATGACTTAAAACAGCCAGCTCCTAAATGCCAGTATCAATAGGCTTCAGAACCTGAATAGGAGAAAGCATTGAAGAAGGGAGCAAAGAATCCCCAAATTCAATCTAGTTAAACAAACAGGATTGAGACAGAAGGTTATGCTACAGCTAAACCACAGGGCTGCGGGAGAGGGATTCATTGTATGCTTTGCTTTAACATTGTAGAAGATTCGATCTCTAATGTCAAGCAACATAATCCATGTCCCGTTTGAAATCTTCAGTAAATTCTACATGATTTACTATTGAAGGATCTAAAAAAGGAGAATGGGGACAGTGGACCTATGGGTTACTCATGAAAAAGAAGGCATGGAGGTGAGGATTTAATGAGATGATCCTATACATATGCTCTCAGCTGAAGTCTTTGGTCACACGTGGAAGCCTAGACTCTAACATAGAATGATTAGAGTGATTTGTGGGTAGGAAACGCGAGGGAAGTCCAATGCTATAGAAAATTCCAACAAGAAGACCTCAATCCCGTGGAAAACAGGCATGCTACGTTGAATTCATTTACAGCAGTCTACAGTCTCATTATATTTCATATTTATATTTTAAAATTAGATTACCAAGTTAACAAGGAATTCAGCATGGCGGGATTGTGCTGGCCTACACGTGGTCAGCCCTTGAACTCCTGTGGGGAAGAGACAGGTAGGAAGGTACACTAACTTGTAAACTCATGATTGAATTCACTTCATAACCTGGATGAACATGGAGAACAGTATGCTGAGTTAAATCAGTCAATTACAAAAGGATTAATAGTGTATATGACTGCAGATATTAAACATCAAGTACAGGCTAATTCACAGGAATAAAAACCACATCCTGTATAAATTACCAAGGGTAGGAGGGAAGAAAGGGTAAATCACTAACGGGAGGCTAAATCAACCCCCCTGCCATTGTATATATTCCAACTCTTAGTGACCCTATAGGACAAAGTAGAACTACTCCTTAGGGTTTCTGAAACTATAAATCTTTATGAGAGCAGGCAGCCTTGTCTGCTGGGTTTGAACCACAGACCTTGTTAGCAGCCCAATACACAGGCCATCGCACCAACTGGAGACTAGACACACATTTCTTTGGGTCAAAGAAAAGGCACTATACAGTAAGGGGATTATCAGCACAAAATAATCAAGGCAAAGGAAGACACTTGGAAGAACACACGAATTAAAGTCAACAAAGGTGAATACAAGCACACACATGAGCCTGCAGTCACAGTAGTAACAATAATCCACGCGTGGACATTTGACAGACATGCCAACTGAAAAAGAGTAGGAGGCAAATGGAGCTACCTCCGGGAATATTTATAGATTTGAAAGAGGATATTTCTACACCTGCTATTTAGATGAGCTACAAATAAATCCATGACTATAGCTGAGCATTCAGGAGGCAAAATCATGAAAACTTCTTAGCCATAAGCAAATGCCTTGAGAGTGGCTTGCTGGGCCTGAGGGCCAGGACAACAGTCTTGGCAACATCAGGTCAATTGGCATCACAGGTCACCAATGTAGTATTAAATTAAATGTGTGTGTGTGGGGGGGGTGAGGGCCCAGCCCCACCCACTGCTGCTACTACCCATGGGTTCACCAAGCACCATTATACAGTTGATAGATATATATAATATTATATGTATATAATATTAAAGTCATTGAGAGCATGAGAGATAAAAGAGATATTACAATGATGCAGTCAGACACATTACATGGTAGCATTGCTCACCTCCGCCCCGCGTAGTGGTCCTCGTGGGGGGAACCTGGCTACAAGAGCAGGAGCAGCCTCGGGGACTGAGAACTGGGGAGCCGCTCCTGGCCCGAGAGCCAGAGAGGGCCCCGGGAATCGGGGGGAGCCTCCCGGGCTCCAGAGAGAGCTTCCAGCCCCAGAGCTGGGGAGAGCCTCTCTTCTTTATTGCTAACCACGCGTTATATCACTTTAGGGGAACATGATTACAGAATCACACGTCACAGGAAGGGGCAGTAGAATAGGCATACACATTGTAGGAGGGTGATCTATGATAGGTATAAGCGTAACAGGAAGGGATGAGTTGGGGTGTGCCTATAGGAATGGGAAGGTCTAGGGGTATACATGTGACAAGATGGGCGGACCCTAGATTCATGATGGCAGTCTAATCTTGTTCATCATTGGGCGGGCTTGACCTCTCTGGTGTCTCCTACAAGGAAACAGACAACTACGATCCTCATCAGAAGGGAGTGGGCCCTATTTGTTGTGGGATAAACAGTGGTGTCTGCTTGGTCTAGACAGCTGATAACTCTGGGCCTTACTTGTGGGATAAACAGTGGTGTCTGCTTGGTCTAGACAGCTGATAACTCTCAGGGAGAATGACCCCCAATCTACTCCTGATGACCTCCAAGTGTACAGTCATTCTCAAGCAGCTAAGTCTGGTATATATTTGGGGGAGACAGCTTGAGAGAAATCCTTCTGCTTCCCACACACCAAGACAAGGTTCTGCATCCTATTTGGGTGAGAAACAATCAGAGTCTTAAAAGCTTAAGCATGGCCAACTATGGTCAAACTATTGGTCTCTCCTCATGGAGCATAGAAGAGTAAAGAAAATCAAAGATTCAAGGAACAGTTTGTCCATAGACTGATGGAGCACTGGGACCACAGTTTCCATGACATTGAGACCAGAAGAACTAAATGGTGCCTTGCTTCCATTATCAACTCTAAAAGGAATCACAATAGGAGGTCCTGGATAAGGTGGAAGAAGCACGTGGAATAAAACTGAAGATAGAAAAAATGACCAGGATTATTGGTTCTGTCTATGGCCCTTAGGTACCCTTCTGCCCTGGAACTAGATGCACATCTGTGGACACATTCAGGTTACAATAGACTGGCCTATAAGGTGAGCAGTAACACTGGATGATACATACTATTTAGGAAAACCACCTGAAGGAGAGCAAAGGGGAATCAATTGACCAGAATAAAGCTCAGAAGCAGAAAGGTATAGAAATGAAGGGTCAGAGGAAATGGTAAAACCTGGAGGACCTGGAGATTGTAGAATGTCACGAATCAAAATGTGTATAAATTGTTTAATAGCAAAACAGCTTTCTCTGTAACATTTTACTCAAATCACGAGGAAAATGGTCACTAAACAGAGCACATTGGTGAGTTTTGTATAGGAGGTCAAAGGCAGAAGCCTGACTTGAACTTGTTAGCAGATCCCCCTAGGATTCATGCTGCACCTGATGTGGTTTCCGAAATTCGATGTGTTGGGGGGTTGTATTTTTTTTATTTGGTTGAATATATTAGCGGTATCTTGAGAGTTTTATGTCATTGGGGGTCACCCTCTTGAAATTGCAGTATTTGTTTTTTGGGTTATGAAAACCAGGACCAATGAACTTCAGAGGCAGCAAGTGGAATAAGGGTTTTGTGGGGAGGGGGGCACAGAGGTGGTGGTGGTATGCTGAAGGGGTGATGATGTCAAAGGGTCCATATAAAAAGGATGCTTGGAAACCGATTGTGATAGCAAATGTACAATTCTGCTGGACGATGGAATGATTTGATACATGTATCAATCCCAATTGGTGAAATTTTTAAAAAATTTAAAAAGATGCAAGAGCTTTATGAAGCAACATATAACACTATTGTTAGGTTTGTAACAAAATACAAATGACAGAATCCATCTCTCAACACAATCTGGCTTTTAAATCTATTGCTCAGCATAAATCTATAAGGTTGTTTTTGTTAGGTGCTTTGAGCTGGCCTAGTGACTGATACACAACAGAAAGAAATACTGTGCCCAGTGCTGAGCCACCGCACCATTGTTCCTGTGCTCCAGCCCATTGTGGCCATTGTGTCAATCCATCTCCTTGAGAGCTGGTGTCCTTTTTGATGCCCCTCTACTTACCAAGCAGGATGTCCTTCTCCAGGGACTGGTCTCTCCTGACAGCATGTCCAAAATATGTTAAGAGGGAATCGTTGGAAAGGGGGAACCGATTACAAGGATCTACATGTGACCTCCTCCCTGGGGGACGGATAGCAGAAAAGTGGGTGAAG
>NW_022111377.1:11665756-11673690 GCF_000313985.2 Echinops telfairi | reverse complement strand
TCTTATTTCAGAAAAGGGTTAGAGGGCTAAAACGAGTAAGTTATAAAAGTTACCTCCAAGAGGGACTTACATGTTTGATTCACCATTTGTGAGATCTTTATATTCTAATTTCATTGGCATTAACTTTTAGGTATGCAGAGGATGACTACATTCGGCTTGTCGCAGATATTCAGAGCTGTCCGTGGAAACAACAAGCGGAAGAATATGAGAAATTTAGGTAAAACAAGTATCATAAGTAAAAGGAGACCAAAATGTCTTGTGTATCTGCTTTTTAGGGCAAAGAGGCATTGTATTGTTTAGAGGAAAGTAGAGGGGGTCACCCCCTTCTATGAGGATGATTTAATTCTAAGACTCTCTCCTGGTATCTTAGAGTTTTGGTGCAGTTAAATATGCCCAACTTCCACATTCCATTGCCATCGCTGGTATAGAAATCAGCATTATATTATTAGAATTAATTTTTCAGACTCCAAATTTAAAAGATAGTTTTGTTGGATGGTTTGTGGATGTTGTTTTCATTTCTTGTACCATTTATATTCGGTATGCATACATGTGAGGAGACCTGGCAGTGTCACTGTTGGGTGTTCTGCTAGCCCAAGGGGCTGATGGTGGAGGAATGCGAATGGCCCTCAGAGCCTTGCAGAGTGGATTTTAGCAGCTGTAGTTAGGCTGGAATGTGAAGCCTCAGATCTCCCTTCAACCTACTCTACATGTATTCGATTACGTAATTAATTAATTGCCACTTACTTTTTATTGAAGTTCCTCTCCTTTTTATTTGGTCAGTGTTGCTGGATCCTTTTTTGTTTTTTGTCTCGTTTTGTATGTTGCCCTGTACTGGAAAGCCAGGATGGCTGGATCTGTGAAGGCAGCAACCAGGGGAATGGAAGAGAAGAGTGGGGGTGGGGGATGAGGAGTCAAAGGCAATGGGGCCAAGAAGGAAGAAAAGGTTTCAAAGTTGATTGTGGTGATGATTGCACCGCCCTTCTTAATATGATTGAAATATTGCATTGCACGATTGGTTAATTATATCTCAGTAAAGCTTTTCTAAAAAGAGGTCGATGACTTAAATCCATCCATTGGCTCTGTGGGGACAAAGGGCGTGGTGTTCTGCAGTCGTAAAACTTACTACCTGGGGGCAGTTCTACTTTGTCACATGGAGTTGCTATGGTTCAGAATAGACTAGAAGACATCTAACAACAACACATATATACATGTGTATGAGTTTATGTATGTAGGTATTATTGTCAATAATATGTAATGGCGTTAGGGAATATTTGGAAAACATTGAAGAAAAATTGATAATCTCATCACTAGAAAGAATCTATTTTTATTTCTACATCTTCTTTTCCATATTTTCTCATTACAAAAAAAAAAATCACTGCTATCGAGTCAATGTTGCCTCATAGTGACCCTGTAGGTCAGGGTAAAACTGCCCCTGTGAGTTTCTGAGACTGTAACTCTTTATGGGAGTGAAAAACCCCACCTTTCTGCTGTGGCGTGGCTGATGGCTTCAAACTGCTGACCTGTGGGTAGGTAGCAGCCCAATTATGCCACCAGGGTTCCTGTGTCTTCTCCTTAGGTTTTGAAAATTAGTTAAGGAGCTGGAGTTGCTTGTGGTAATAATTTGGTGCAGAGCCTTCAAACTGACAAAACCAGCTTATTGGCTGTTAATGAAAGATCTCTTGGTGCACTTGGATGTCTTGAAGTCCACCTGACTAAAGTAGATTTTGTTAAGGAGATTTATACTGTGTAGTATATGCATAGTTAACAATCTGGTACCTATCCAGTGGTGGGATTCAAATAATCGAACAATTGGTTTGATTTGGTTTGCTGCCCTAATGACGATTTTAAGTATAAAAAAATTACATACGTAAAGGTAGTTTATTATTTCCTACAGTTAATACTTAAATAAGAACAATAAAAGTGGTACACAAAACTAGATTGTTATAAAAATGTTTTAAAATATTAAATTTTGTCAGGTAAATAATACCTGACAAAACAATAAAATTGTTAAGATATTTCAACATTGCGTCTTTTTTGGTTTGGGGGATATGAGGAAAATTCTGTACACATATGATGTTTTGCTATAATTTTGACCAGAATAAGAGACCAATTGTCAAGAAAAGTAACTATCATTAAAATTTTTTTTAGTAATCAGCAAGAAAGTATATTCTTAATTAACTGACAAGAGACATGTGTTCCAGAATAAAACTCATGAAAGATAAATGTTCTTACAAACTCATAGGCTTAAAAATATAGCCAGCAACAACGCCATAGACAGGGGAACAAGGAGAGCATTAAAATCAACAATGAGGAGGACATAGCGATCCTGGGGGTGTTGGAGCAACAGCAATCTAGCTGAGATGAATCACTGAGAGGCAGAAGAAGGGCGAGCATGATGGTGGGGCAGGAGGAAAGTGAAAGGAAACAGAGGAATGATCTAGGAAGCAAAGCTATGGATAGAGACCTGAATATAGGTCTATATGGCAATATCTTAAGGTAGTGGGTGGACTTTGGGCCACTGCTCAAACCTGGCATTCTGTGATGCTCAAACCTGGCATTCTGTGATGCTCACCCTCCGCACAATTGCTTAAGATAAAATGGGTGCATAAACAAATGTCGTGAAAAAAGCAGATGGTGGCCGGCTATCAAAAGATATAGGTAGCATCTGGGGTCTTAAAGCCTTGAACTTAAGCAAACAGCCATCTAGTAGTAGAGAAGTAACAGGTTCACATGGAAGACGCACTCTAGCCTGTGGCATCACGAGGTGTAGATGGGATCGGGTAACAAGCATCAGAAGACCCAAAACAAACAAAAACCATATTGTTGAGAATGAGGGGGTCAGAGCAGAGACCCAAAACCCATCTGTAGACAGTGGGACATCCCCTCACAGAAGGGTCACAGGAAGGCATGAGTCAACCAGGTCACAGTATAGCAGATGAAACACCCAATATTACTCCGGTTCCTTGAAGCTTCCTCAGCCTCCACTATCATGACCCCAGTCCTGCTTTTCGCTGAAGCTAGACCAGATCTGTGCACAGGTATACAAGATAAAAGCTCACGACACATGAACTGCAGGAACAGGAATGGGAGTAGCAATACCAGGAGGGTAGGGGGAGGTGGGGAGAGGAAGGGATGGCAATGATTGACACATAACTACCACTACCTCCCCACCCCACCCCAGAGGACGAACAACAGAAACTGTGGGGGAAGCGAGACAGTGGTTGGTGTAAGATATGAAAATAGTAATAATTTATAATTTATTAAGGGTCACGAAGGGGAGGGGGGGAACAAACAGGAGCTGATACCAAGTGATCAAATAGTAAATGTTTAGAAAATGATGGTGGCAACATATGTACAGATATGCTTGATACAACTAATGTATGGATTATTATAAGAGCTCTAAGCCTCCAATAAAGTGATCATTTAATAAAAAATAACCCAACTCATAATACATATATATGTATATATGTATGTGTGTGTATATATATATATATATACATATTTATAGCCAGTGTGTTAAATGCATGCCTTAACAATACGAAAAAGGAAAAAGATAACACAATTTTTTTCCTTTTCACAACATAATTAACTTTAAACTAATTGTATTTCTCCCAAGGTGTGTTGAATTCTAAGGCTATCTGATCCTGCTTTTAATTTTATTTTTTGTTCTTTAAAAAAATTATTATTATTTATTTTTAAATCATTCTATTGGGGGCTCTTACTGCTCTTATAACAACAATCTATACATCAATTGTATCAAGCATATTTATACATATATTGCCATCATCATTTTCTAAACATTTGCTTTCTATTTGAGCCCTTGGTATCAAGGCTCCCCTTCCCTCCCCTTGTAACTCCTTGATAAATTATAAATTATTATTATATTTATATCTTATGCCAGCTGCTGTCTTCTTTCACCCACGTTTCTGTTGTTTGTCCCCAGGGTGGGTGGGGGCGGTATGCATCCATTACATCCATTATGGTGATTGGTTCCCCCTATCTCCCCTCCTCTATCCACCTTCCTCCTACCCTCCTGGTATCACTACTCCCTTTTCTGTTCCTAAGGGGGTTATCTAACCTGGATCCTATGTACCCTTAGCTCTTATCTGTACTCATGTACATGCTCCGGCCTAGCCCACAGTGAAAGGCATGATAGTGTGGGGTGAAGAAGCCTCAAGGAACCAGAGGAATGTTGTGTTTCATCTGTGCTATACTGCACCCTGGTTGACTTATCCCCTCCTTGACACCTTTCTGTGAGGGGATGTCCTATTGCCTACAGATAGATTTTGGGTCTGTGCTCAGACCCCCCTCGTTCTCAACAATATGGTTTTCTTGTTTATTTTGGGTCTTCTGGTGCCTGTTCCCTGATTCTGTTGACACTTCATGATTGCACAGACTGGTATGCTTCTTCCATGTGGGCTTATTGCTTCTCTGCTAGATGGCCACTTGTTTAACTTCAAGGCTTTAAGACCCTAGATGCTGTGTCTTTTGATAGCCAGGCACCATCAGCTTTCTTCACCACATTTGCTTATGCACCCACTTTGTCTTCAGTGATCATGTAGGGAGGGTGAGCATCAGAGAGTGCCAGGTTGTTAGAACAAAGTGTTCTTGTGTTGAGGGAAGGCTTGAGCTGAGGTCCAAAATCCATCCACTTCCTCAATGCATTGCCATATAAATATATGTCCATAGACTAACACATCTATTTTTATGAATGAATATATTTACTTATGTACACACCTATGTCTATGCCTCTATCCATAGCCTTGCTTCCTAGATCTTTCCTCTCAACATTGCTTCTTGATTGGCATTCTCACTTGTGATATCTTTACTGTTATCTGAGCATCATCAGCTGTGTTCTGACCATCTATTCACTTAAAGAGTAAGATCCTATTCTTTTAGAGGGAGGCTGATTAAACCATAGTCATTGTATTTGATATGTTAGAAACAGATGACTTCTCTTCTCTGAACATTATACAATGTTCATCTTGAAAATCCCATTCCTCTTCTGCTGAACTCACAGCAGTTTTTCTAACAATAGTTTAGCTCTTCGAACACTTTCAGGAATTGCGTAATTCACTCATAATGTCTCTTGAAACGAATGACAGCATGCCACCCTCTGCTTCCTTGGCAGTTTTTCTCTTTACATTTTATGTTTATTTGCTGAAGTAAAAACACAAGGGAATAAAAATGTAGTGTTTCATCAAAAGTATAGCGAGTGTTAAGAAATGAATACATCAGTATTACAAGCATAGTTCTGTCTAATTTTTTGTACCTATGGATGGAAACCTGGCTGCTTAGAATATGCTTCTGTGCAGATAAACATTAAGAAAGATTAAGGAATGTAAAGTTGTGGTTTCTACATTGGGTGGCTGCCCAGTCTCCCACTTTAGAGAGGACCCTGATTACAAGAGCCATTTTAACAAACAGTACACCAAACTCAACGGATGAACTACAGTGAACCGGATGACGCCTACCACTGTACCTATCCACGTCCCACGCATCATTTGTGACCTGACTTGGTTGAGATTGCGCTGCTGTTTGTGGCCTATATTCTGCTTCTCTTTGTTACTATACATCCCATGCCGATTTTACTCTGCCAGATTATTTTATTACTCTCTAGATACTTATCTTTACCTGTTTGTGTTGTCGAAGTTCACTTTAAGGGTCAAAATCTTATTAAAAAGGACTTTCGCTCCTAGGTAGGGTCACTATGAGTCTGAATCCTCTGGATGGGAGTGGGGTTGGTTTCGTTTGTTCCTGCAGTATCAATGCCCAAAGAAACAAGAGTCGATTTAAAATTATCTCTGAAAGTGTTCAAGCATCTCTGGTTTGTTTCATTTATATATATATATAATTTGTTAGTTGCTATCAAGTGGATATTCTTGGCTGTAATATTTATAGAAACAGATAATCAGGTATTGTCTTCTGCAGTGTCACTGGGCAGGTTTGAACAACCAATCTTCTGGTAAGCAGTTGAGGGCAAGTCATTTGTGTGTGTGTGTGTGTGTGTGTATAGATACATACTTTCTATATACATATCTATATTTACTAGAGCATATATGTGTATATAATATATATACTAGCTCTCTCATTACATATATATATATATATTTAACTGTTTTTCTTCCCTCTTTCCATCTTATGTTCCTTCTTTCTTTCCTTGTTAAACAAAAATCAGGAGTTTCTTCATATCAGACCAAAGCTGTCTGAGTCACTGCTGCTGATCATGATGGATAAAAATGCATAGAGTGCATGCAGACAGTGCAGCCATTTTTACCTTAGTACCATCTCAGTATAAAGAGTGCTTCAGTAACCATGACGATTACCCAAGTGCCCATTCATCTTTTCTGGGCCAATTTAAGTAAACATCTGGGGCTATAACACTTCCTATTTATTGTCATTCAAAAGGACAGCCATGGTGACATTTATTTACTTAAATATTTATTATATTGTAATGTTTTATGGGTATAGTTTTCAATGAAGTTATATAAACTCACAACAGAAATCTATGCAATTAAATCATAACAAATAATCCACTTTCCTAAATATTTACTGGTATAGCTGGCTAAATCAGAGGAGTTTCTGGCTTATTTATAAATCTGGCATTATAAAAATGTCCCCTATTATTGTAGTTGTCAAGTAGCTAAATAGTTTTCTGTTCCATTTATTTGTAACATTTTATCAAAACTTAAGTGAAATGCAATCCTTTAAAAGGTAGCAGTATTCGTCTAGCAGCAATACAAAACTTACATTAAATTCTAAAGGATATGAGCAAGTGGATCTATTCTAAGCTCATCTGAAACCTAGTTGTTGAAGCTTCCAACAGTTGAAACCTAGGGGCTATTTGGACATAATTGAAAACAGCTGAAACGTAGGGGGAAGTCTGAGACTTCTGGGTCACAGGAACTCAAAGTAGCTCTTTAAAAAGTGATTTTTCTTAAATACTCACTAGCAAAGGGGGTAAAATGCATTCATTAGCAAGTACCTGCTGAGGGGGATTCCTTTGTCAAAGTACTGTAGTCCCCTCTGTGTCTAGTGCAATGCCTAGCACAAAGTAGTTCTTCAATAAATATGTCTTCAATCAATGGATGCAGGGAAAGAGACAAGAGAAATACAAGGTTTGGTTACTGACCTCGAAGTCAGGATGGAGAGTTACTGACTCATAGTCAGGGTGGAGAGACCAGAAATGAAAATACGAATACTTAGAAGAGAGTGTCAGCATGAATGATTAAACACATACTGCAATTTTTGGATATTATTTCTTGAAATGCTTTGTGGAGAGAGGCATGATGTACATATTAGGAACCCCAGAGAGAGATTCAGTGCAAGAGAGCAACATGATGAATTTACGTTCTAGGGAAAATGTTGCTACCGTCAACTTCTAGTGAGTTGGCACCCAGCTGGTGGCAGCCTCACACACAGTGGAACCACACGCTGCCTGATCCTACACCCCAAGATCAGTTGCATATGGGACATCATGATCAACAAGATTTTCATGGATGGATTCAGATCTAGGAGGGTTTATTCCTAGGGAAAGTATACTGCCCGCATCGTGTTAGTGACTTGAGGTGTAACAGGGAACGAGTAGTCTGAAGGCCCGCAGAGCACCTGTAGAGTGGTTACGGGACTGTGGTGAAGACGTAGTACATCAATGGTATCTAGGAAAGTATCCAGGGAGAGACTTTTGATTGTGAGCTCCTTGGGGGGGCACAATATACTTATCGTCTGTTCTCTAGAGATCACGGAAGATGGTACCCAATAAACAGATGTGGCATGCATCATGGAAGAATTGACAGAGTAGGTTACTTATTGTCGCCTGGTTTTCTAGTTGAAATGAGAAGGGAAAAAAATCAAAGACAATGAGAAATGTTGAGACTGATTGAGGTATAGTGGTGCTCCTGATGAATGGACAGATTTCTTTTTTTTTTTTTTTT
>NW_022111377.1:11654219-11665481 GCF_000313985.2 Echinops telfairi | reverse complement strand
CTTGTCATCGGTTCCCCCTTTCCACCTCACCTACTCTCCAAATGGACAGATTTCAGAAGGAAATTGATTTCCGGGAGATAAACCCATTTGGGGCAGGCTGTATTTGGGCAGACAGTGGGACAAATAGGCGCAGACTGCCACTGCTTGGTCTGAAAGATATACATATGTGTAAAGAAAATCACCCCTCTCCCCAAGAAAAAAGCCCTGCCATTTAAAACGGGCAGTGTCAAAAGCCAGGGCTCTCGAGAAACCTCTCTTCTCAGCAATTTGTGTTTGACCATGATGACAGAGTTTGCACTTTTTTATAGATACCCAAATTTAAATTCATTTGCCATTACACGGTGGATCTGGGACTTTGACGCCTGGGCTTTGAGTCAGTGCCTTCTCTGGAACTTCACCCGGAAATGGAGAGGTTTCAACAGAGAGATTCTTAATCTGAAGTCCGTCTCAGCGGTTCCATAAAGCCTTTTCCATTGTGCGTGGAATTCTGTCCAGGTTGCTGGGCAGAGGATCTGTACAACTTCCAACAGATGGGAAAGCAGTCTGTTGCCGTTAGGTGTCGTTGCGTTTGTCCTGACTCACGGCTACTTGGCTGTCTGCCGTCCTCATGATCATTGCTATGTTGAGCCCATAGCTGCAGGCACCTTGTCATCCCATCTCACGGACACTCTTCCTCCTTTTTTCTGACTCCCTACCAAGCCTGATGTTCTTCTCTGGGGACTGGTCCATCCTGAATCCTGCCCCCTAAGGAGCAGTTTGGCCGTACTTCTTCCAAGGAGGTTTTGTTTATGCGAGCAGTTCATGCCCCTGGTATCCTGGTATTCAGTGTGCTTCAAAGACACCGCTTCTTCTCTGGTGTTTCTTAATCACATTCAGACGAGGCATGTGAAAGTACCGTGGCTTGGGAGAGTCACCCTGACTTTCATAGCGACTTCTTTGCCTTTTGACACTTTAGATGGGCCTTTTGTAGCAGACTTGCCCAATGCAATACATATTTTGATTTCTTAAGAGCTACGTCCAGAGGCATTGATTGAGGATCCACGATGACATTTTCACAACATTTTAATATTTTCTCCATTAATCACGAGGCTGCTTATTGATCCAGTTGTGAGGATTTGGGGAGATTCTTTATTTTGAAATGTAATCCATTTAGAAAGTTATTGAGTTGTAGGCAACTAATTTGGCCCTGCTAACCTTATTTTCTTATGTGATATGTTGTAATTCGGTAATTCTGGACTCTGTGTCTGTGTGGCTAGAATACATGTTGGGGTCTGTTCTGTATTATCCTAATCGACAGGCTTTCCACTGCTAGCAAGTCGATTCTGACTCATAGAGAACCTATAGGAACGGATAGAATTGTCCCTGTGAGTTTCTTAGATTCTTACTGTTTCCAGGAGTAGAAACCTCCATCTTTCTCTCTCACAGCAGCTGGTGGTTTGGAACCACTGACCTGTGGTTAGGAGACCAATTTGTAACCACTACACCACCTTCTTGGACAGGATTAGGGTGGGGTTAAGACCTGGTGGCTTAGTTCATTATCATTATATGATAACATTGAAGTATTACATGCAAGTAAAATCTTGCTGAAGATCATCCAACAGCAATTGCAGCAGTACATTGAGAGGGAGCTGCCAGAGGTTCAGGCTGGATGCAGATGAGAACATGGAACAAGCAATATCCTGCAGTAGCCCCTTATACTTTCCAAATGACTACCTCTGTCTATATTCCGGCTCTTCATAAGCACTGTTAAGCGTCTGGAGTTCCTAGTCTTTTGCAGAATTACCTATAAATGTGCAGTGACCCGCACAGTTGGACTCCTTTGCATAGTCAGCAAACCAGGTAAACGTCTTTCTAGTATTCACTACTTTCAACTGAGATCTGTCTGACATCAGCAGTGATCTTTCTTATTCCATGTCTAAGTTCTCCCCCTAAATACTAGCATATGCCTAAGAACTCTTCATATATGAGGCTGGGTTCACTCTGGGATTTGACTGCAGTTTTCTACCTTCCATTTACGCATGGTTCACGCAGCCCTGACTGCTACCTGCAAGCTTGGCAGTTTGAGACACGCCCCCAGGTGCCTTAGAAGAAAGGCCTGGTGACCTGCTTCTGAAAAGCCAGTCCTCGAAAAGTCTGTGGTGCACAGTAAATAGAGTTATGAATCAGTGTCTGTGTGCCTTCCTTGTTGAGCCTGGGTAAAGAGCGCTTCAAGTTCAAGTTGAAGATGCTCAAACTCCCGCGTTTGTTTTCTTCCTTTGCATCCGATTTCATGGACAGATAGCTGTACAGGCCCAAGAAGATTGAGACTGCTGCAGTTTGCTTTTCAAATAACGTATTGTTTCTCGTCCTGCCATTTCCCCACCAAGCACAAGCCATGACACACAGAATGACTCGTGCAAAATCTACGGCATTTGGGTCTGAGAAATTACTGCTCTCGCTCCTAGAAACTGAGGGATAATCATTGGCTTACACACGACACAAAAATGCTTGAGAGTAATACTGATATGCTTAAATTGATATTAAATGTGATACCCTGTTTCCCCGAAAGTAAGACACCTCTGAAAATAAGCCCTACTTACAGTTTTGCCTCTTGTTGAAATATAAGGCATCCCCCTGAAAATAAGACCTCCCCAGAAATAAGCTCCCTTCCCCAAAGCTACCATAACTCTGGACTCTGGATCGTAGCTGTGGGCGCCGCCGAGCATCTTACTGTTGGCTGCAGCGCAGCCAGAGAAGACAGGAAGTGAGAGGTCTCCTTTAATAAAACAATAAACAATAAATGTGTACCGTATTCTTCTTCATGGAAGAATAAGACATCCCCTGAAAATAAGACCTAGCGCATCTTTGGGAGCAAAAATTAATATAAGACACTGTCTTATTTTCGGGGAAACAGGGTAGGAAATGTACCCTGCTTCTCCCTCCCCATTTCCTTGTTTCGTCCTTTAAGGCTCTGAAAACTTCTGGTAAGCAGGTTTTATTCCAGGCAGAGATCTTTGAGCATCAGTAATTAGTCTTAGAGGTAACTTGCATGTTAATTACTGCATTAGCTTTCTTGAATGGTTTGCTAACATAGTAGAACTGTATTCATTTGTGTAACCAATTACAGAAAACCAATAGGCAAACAAGCAACAGGGCTTAATTTCTCAGAAATATCCTCACAATTATTTCGTTTTCCAGTTTCCTTTGGATCCATTATGCCATTTGATTTCATAGACGGAGGTGGAATGTAAACTAACTGAGCATTGTCAATAGCTTATTGACTGAAGACTTAGCGATAGAAAACAACGCAGTTATGCAAAAGGACACATTTATGATAGGACTCATGCTAATGAGATGCCTTTCAAATTACCTGTAAAAGCAGGTACTTTGTGTTTGATTACCTTGTTATAGACAAGTACTACACGGAAACAATTTTATTAAATCTTAAATTATCCCCACAGGTTTGATTCAATTAAACTTGTTTGAAAGTTATTCCTTTGTTTGCCTTCTGTGCTGGATATATGAGGGGGCTGTGCAAAATGTTCAAATAAAACTTCCATTATCTTTTCACTCTCCTTTTCCATGAAGATAAATAAATAGACATAAATAAAATCTATTATATAGAGCTATATAAATAAAATTGTAATCTGTTTTAATAGATTCATTGGTATTTATAAAATAACAATAATCTCTAATATATTGCTTTCCTTGTATTTGAACTCCCTGGAAATATAGAGTTACACAAAAAGTCTTACATCCCTTATCACTGGTGTGAACTTTGACTACATGAAACATTAAAATAGTTTAGTTGTTTAGCTTTGAGAAAAGAAACAAATTCTATAAATACATACACAGAGAAGTTAATATTTTGTGAGGAATCATAGCATTGGCAACCAAACTTAATTTACCCAATCAAATTTTCAGCTATCTCCTGAAATATTTCTCCAAAAGTATAGTTATGGTTTGATTTAGGTAAGCATTCTGCAAGCTTACACTTTACCACTACTTCCCCCCACCCCCTCACCATTTTATGATCTTACCCACACACACCCCAGCATTTAAGAACATTATTAAATTCAGGACATTTTGTTCTGTAGCAGAGATTGCAACTATTAGGAACTTACTTTGATTATGTACGACGACTAGTCCCCTCTTCCCCAACCCCTATCTATGTTTACTGCTCAGGATTCATACAGGGTGACTCTGAGGATGGCTCTAGGCTGTAAATACACACATATTAATTTAAGAAGATGTGTGTACTTTAGGAGAGGCGTTTGGGGTCAGTAAAGGCTTCCTCTCCTCATTTCCCATGCGTGGGGACATTTTTCACTGTGAATATCCTGTTCTGTCCGGTTCTACTTTTCTTGCTAGTGCACTCAGAGAAGCAGCAGAGGCCATGCCCTGTTGTCATTATTTCTGCCGGACTTAATAAAAGTGGACTTTGGTATATTTAGGCTCTATTTCCCTCCTTAGTCCTGAGCATATGAGCTTCATTTAAAAAAAAAAATCAATCTCATCTCACTTGCGGGTTCATTGGGTCTAAATTTTATCTCAAAATGTATCTCTCAAGTGGTATTCAATATTAATTCCATTGCTTTGAGCGCCCTGTAGGATCCGCCTCCTGCGGAGCTGCCCTGCCTTTTAAAGTCTCTGCTCCTTATTCTGTGCACGCCTTTATTAGCATATGGCTTTTCTTCCACGCTGGTACAATTTCCAAATCTATTGATTTTTCTTCACTGTTTCAATAGTACCCCTTCACTTCTGAGTTTTTGTTTCAATTGACTTCCTTTTTTCTGCTCTGGCAATCATATTCCTTTACATTGCATTTTATCGCAGGGTGATTCTCTGTTCTACTCAAGCATATGAGATGGTTGTTATATATTTAAAGTGAAATCGGACAGCCAACCAGACTTTAACAAATGCAAACAAAAATCTAATAAGATCATCAGGGAAGCTGAAGAAAACGTAAGAGCTATGTCTGATGCTATGAAGCGGAACAACAGAATTATTGGCTTACCGGAGGAAGACACAGCAAAGAAGTCATCTGCAACAATAGTGAGAGAATTCTTGGAGGAAAACTTCCCCAGCTTAATGAATGAAAACCAGGCAACCATTCAGGAGGCTGAAAGAACACCGGCTAGACTGAATCCCAAGAAGAAGTCACCAAGGCACATAACAGTTAAACTATCCAACTTTGAGGAAAAGGAGAAAAATCATGAGAGCAGCTAGGGAAAAAACAAACGATAGCATATAAAGTTTCCCAAATAAGAATATGCTCAGACCTATCAGCAGAAACTATGAAGAAGAGGAGAGAGTGGAATAACAAATTCCAAAATTTGAAGGAAAAGAATGCATATCCAAGAATACTCTACCCAGCCAAATTATCGATCAAGATAGATGGAGAAGTAAGAGTCTTCCCAGAGAAGGAAAAACTCAAAGAATATGTTAGAAGAAACCCAGCCCTTAAAACAAAATCAATGCTCACAGTATCTCTGTGGGGGGTGGGGTGGGGGGTTGGTGTGGTGGATGAGCCGTCTTGAGTTGCTGGCTGAATTTGCTCTTGTGCTGCATCCATATTGAGCACTGGACTCTTGGATACTTTCACAACTTCCAGGTTATAAAGCAGAATTTTAAGTAAAATGTGAGATAGAGCTAGGATCAATCCTCAGCAAAATGTCTCAGTATGCCAAGAGTTCATCTGTTTACTTTATATTTTAAATTGTATTGAGTAGCTGCTCCATGGAGAAGCCTGGGTTTGCTCCCACCTCCTGTTCCTCATCTTCTGTACATTGCCTCAGCTCCTCTTCCCTGCTGTCTTGCCTTGGGGCCTAGGAATGCCAAGTCAGGTCCCCAGGGTCCCACACGCTCTCCCTTTACCCTCCAGACCTCTTCCTTTACCCTCCAGACCTCCGCTGACATGTGATGGACTAATTCCTGTGAAAATGTGAGTGGTTAATGAACGACCCGTGGAGGGAAAGGAAGCAAGCAAAAACCGTATGAGTGTCCACCGTATGCCCGCCACAATGCTTAGCGTTACAAAACAAAATCATCTCCTTTAATCTGCAGAGCAACTCTAAGCATTGTACTCCCCCATTTTATTGATGAATAAACTCTATGCTCCCTGACTTGGTCAAAGTCTGAGGTTTACACAATCGTCGACACCTGAAACCTGAACGCCATCATTGAGTCTAGGCATTCCCTCCAATGCCCCATCCAGTCATTCTGTGCATCTGTTCTGCTTCACTGGAATCGACGCATTTGAATTATGGTGCTGGAGAATATTGGGAAAACTGTGGACTGCTTAAAGGACAAACAAATCTATCTTGGAAGAAGTACAGCCAAAGAGCTCCTTGGAGACACGGATAGCAAGACTTGGCTTACATACTTGGGGCATATTATAAGGAGAGACCAGTCCCTGGAGAAGGGCATCATGGGTGATAAAGTAGAGGGGCAGCAAAAAAGAGGAAGGTCTTCAAGGAGATTGATTGACACCTGGCTGCAACAAAGGACTCCGGCATGGCAACAATTGTGAGGACGGTGCAGGACCACGCCGTGCTGCCTTCTGTTGTGCACAGGGTTACTGTGGGCCTGAACGGACTCGATGCACCTCACACAAAGAACAGTATCTGCCTTCCCTTAAGCTCTGCTGACACGGTCTGTCTGCTGGGTCGCAGTGTCCTTCCTTTCGGTCCCCCTCCCTTCAGTGTTGCTTTTCTCCAGGACAGTTTTCCATGATAATGGAAATGACCGCACTACAACCCTCAATTCCATGAACTGCCCCCAGCACCCCTCCTCAACTCCCAAATCACGTACAACCTTGAGAACAAGGCCCTTCATGGTCTGACCTTTGTGAATCTCTTCAACCAACAGCTTCCCCACAACTGCACTGTGCTCTAGCCTTGTGGGATTACTTGTACTTTCCTCAAGGCACCACGTTCTTTCTTAGAGAAGGTTGATCCTTTGGTTTGCAATGCGTTTCACCACCATCACCTGACCCGACATTCCAGGCGATCTCCCAGGCATCCTTCATTTTCGGATGTTACCTTTGGGGAGCAGCCCCATAATATGAGTCAGGTATCCCTTGATTCACATTGCCATCCAGTATTACCCATGCTGACCCGTTTGTCCCATGTAGATGCACTGAAACTCGGTTCTTAATGTGCTCTTTCCCTGGCACCTTAAGAGGAGGAACTATTTCATAGTCATAAGCTTAAAATAATTTCAGTTAGTCAGCAAAGGGTTGAAAGCAGGATAGAGGAACAAAAGTAGAGAGGAGGAAAGCACATACACATATATGAGGGGGTATCAAAAAAGGGAAAAAGTTCCACTGGGCAGAGCTGTTGTACACATTTTTCCCACTAGATGAGCATCAAGCAACTCGCTCTGAGTTAGTGCACCCAGTGACATCGCCTGGGAAGGTTCTCTCTGGTCACAGTGAATTTTTTTCACAGTGAAAAGCAGTTTCACTTGAACCTTGGTTTTTGTGGACAGTTTAAGAGAAGGGTATGCAGCTGTGAAATTTTGTTTCCTTCTCAGGAAACATGATGAAGAAACGTAACTTACAAGGACCACGGACCACACTATGAGAAACACTCATGTGTACAAGTACCCTATTATGTATTGCCATAACTTAATAAATAACATAATAAATATTTCCCTGGAGCCTATTCGGACTCATAACAACCCTCTATAGTAGCGGTTCTCAACCTGTGGGTTGCAACCCCTTTGGGGGTCGAATAACTCTTTCACAGTGGTTGCCAGATTCATATCAGTAGCAAAATGACAGTTATGCAGTAGCAACGAAAATAATTTTATGGTTGGGGGGAGTCACCACAATATGAAAAACTGTATTAAAGGATTGCAGCATTAGGAAGGTTGAGAACCACTGCTCTTTAGGATTTCTGAGGCTGTAATTATTTATGGAAGCAGATAACCTGAATTTTCTCCCACTGACTTGTTAGAGGAATTGAACTGCCAACGTGGTAGCTAGCAGACCAACACTTACCCCACAGCACCATGGTTGTAGTGCTGAAAAACATCTACTCTGATCTACAGGGAATTTGACTATTTTTAATTTTCACCATTTAATACACGAGGATACAGAAGCTCAGAGAGTTTGGCTGAATTTCCATGTTCTCATTGCTGATAAATGTGGGAACTAGCTTTTGAATCAGGGAATTCTGCCTTTTAGTCCACTATCCACGTTGTCACAACTTGGTAATAATCTGCTCTAGGCTCAGATGGTCATTCCCAGAATGGGCTGGGCAGAGGGCTATACTTGGCCAGCTGCAGCTTGAGGGAGACTTGCATGAAGGTACCTAATCAAGCAACCAAGTCATGCGAGACTGCGTGGGTGGTGGTAGGGAACACTAAGCAGTCCAAGGGAGCAGGAAATATGATATGATAATGACCTGTGGCTTCTGCAATTACTGTCGTCTAATCATCTTCTTGGCTTTTCTTTCTTTCTTTTCTTCTTGGCTTTTCTGAATGCCATTTCTTCCTTTCTGTATCTAAACAGATCCCTTAAGCACCACCCCTAATGTCTGACTCTCTACCACTAAATACATAGGCCATCCCACCTTCCTAATTGTATGAGAAGATCAGGAATTTGAAGGTAACACGGTGTTCCCCTGATTAGTTATCATGGATAACCCGGAAGCAGGAATAGCTGTGAGTTTCTTATCCTACTCTGTGGTGTGATGCCAGCTTGGTAATTACACACACTGACCACAGACCCTCTTCCCTGGCCCCCCGCAGTTGCTGGAATTCCTCATCATGGTTAGAGAGACTAGTGCAATCAACTCTATTTTAGGTGAGGATAGGCATGTTGCTAAAAAAGAGCTGGTACCTATTTGAAGTGCTTAATTCTTCTACTCTCTTGGGGGCTGAAACCAAATGGCTTTAATGACTTTGATAAATCTCTAGAATTCTTAGATCAATGCATTCTAAATAACAACCATTCCTCTAACTTGAAATACACATCTATTATGAACCAATTGATTCTAAAGCCACTGTACTCTCTCTTACCATCATTGTCTCATTTTTCATGTCAACACTTACTCAAAGGAGCTTTTTCCTTCCACGCACAGCCAGACCCTGGGAAGTGTTGTCTATATGCACTATCTCCTGCCGCCTTCTTCCTGCTTATTCCTCTTCTTGGAGATGCTGGTGGGGAGTAAGTGGTAAACCCCAAAGGCAGATGGTTCTAATCCACCCAGAGGGGCCTCAGAAGGTAGGCCTGCCAGTCTGCTTCTGAAAAGCCTAAAATCAAAACCGTGCCCAGCACAGTTCAACTCTGGCATCTCTTGGGCTGCCATGAGTTGGCATTGACTCTGTGGTGCATGGTTTGGGGTTGTTATTTCTCCACTCACTTCAGGCTGTCTTTCTCCTAGAACTCTAGCTGCGGTATCTCACCACAGGAGAGAGTTTCAAAAAGTTCATGGGAAAATGGAATTAAAAAATAATGGAATTTTCCTTTGAGCAGTGAGTGACTCCAAATTGCTAAGGCCAGCAGACCCATTCTACTTCATTTTGCTTCAACTTTCACCTCTGCCCAGTATTTGCAAATTACAGATTTGAGAGGCTTTCCTTGAAAGCTTCCCTACTTGTGTCTGAGACACTTCATCTAGCCTGCATGCTGCCTTCCCCCTTGAGGTAGTTACAGTTTATTCTGCCAACCTCGCCAATAAACGCATGTGGGGTTAATTGAAGAGCAGAGAGCTAAATGGCTCGGTGAGACTCACCTTTCTAGTTCTTGGGTCTCTTGCTTTGTGATGGTTGGACCAGGGAGGAGCTGCCTTAGCCAGTTCCCTGCTTCAGCTGGCAAGGCTGACTTCCTGCAAGACATCCCCAAGGAGAAGCCACATGGACCTACCCTGATGCAGCCCTGGGTGCTGGAGCAGCTGTGTGGAGACCCCTGCCAGCGCTGAGATGCTTACATGTTCACTGATTCAGCTTTCCCCCTGCAGTCGGCATCACTGCATGTGTTTTGTGAGATAGAGGAGGATTTTGTGGATTGGTGTCGGACATATGGGCTAATGTTGGACTTTTGGGCTTGGGCAGCACTGGGTTGGGATGTTTTCTTGATGTGCACTTACCCTTTATATAAAACTCTCTCTTATACATGGGTTTCTGTGGATTTGTTTCTCTAACGTACCCAGACTAACACACCCCTCATTCTCATCACTCCCTGCCCACACTCTCCTGTTTTGGTGTCTTAGGAGATTTCTCTCTATAGAATGTGGAAATCTCTGGTGGCTCATAACAGGCCCTCCTCCACGAATGATGGCAGGGCCTCCTGAAACCATATTGGTGCATCTCACCAGCCCCTTGGCCACTGGCACTGTGTTGATCTCCTCCTCATTCTTTTTCTACTCAACAACATATGGTCCCTGACCACAACCCATTTCTCATTCCTGCCACTCCCCCTCATACTCGAACCAATGTGAAATTATTTTCAAGGATCAGGATCTGAGGATGAAGTACAAATCCCACAAGACCCAGCGCTGTTGGTCATTACTTATGTGTCCAGTCTCAGTGCACACACACCCCGCCAGGTGCTGGTTGCTCCTATTTTGTTGGGTCATTTAAAGAGTGCTGATGACTCAGTGGTGAAGGGCTCATGTATTCATTGAAAAGTTGGTGGTTTAAACCCACTGCGCAGCAATACAGGAGAAGTCTTGTAGGTCTACTCCCAGGAAGATTACAGCCGAGAAAATTCTATGGGACGGTTCCACTCTGGGGGTACTATTAGTAAAAATTAACTCCATGACACCTCGTAATTATCACCGCCACATGTAGATACTTTATTCTGCTTTATCAGATGTGCCATACACATGCTGTTTCTTATGCTTCCCCCATCTTCCTGATTCAATATGTACTAATCCATCTTGCAGGTGCAAAATTCGGTATCCTTTTCTCTCTGAACCACCTGGTTGGCCATTGGTTTTGTGTGCTCATAAGATGGCCCTCCATTGATATGAATCACAAGGATCCATTTACCATTTGTGGTTTATACGCTATCAAAAATATCTTACTATCAGCTTCCTGGTAGGACAGAGGAGAACTGCCGCTGTAAGTTTCAGAGACTGCCAATCCTGGTGGGAGTAGAAAGCCCCATGTGTTTGCCAACTTTGATTTCAATCTGTGATACTCCGGGGGCACTGTTGGCTAAGTGTTGTCAGCATTTAGAAACCACCAGGGGCTCTTTACTCCTGCAAAGAGTTACAGTCTCAGAAACCCAGTGGAGCAGCTCTCCTCTTCCGTAGAGGGTCACTTTCAGTC
>NW_022111377.1:11647006-11653841 GCF_000313985.2 Echinops telfairi | reverse complement strand
TGTGGCAGTTGGTTGTAGGCAACATCATTACTGTTATTAACTTAAATCACTTCTCCCAGCCAGTGTCTTTCTTGGTAAAGTGGAAATAATGCCTGCCTCCATGGGTATATGAATATTTGCTATATAAAGTGCTCAGTCCAGAGGCTGTTGTATATTAAAGTCTCAACCTCAGTATCTGTTGTTCCTTTTGCTTTGCTATTTTACTAGCTTACAATTAATGTTTCCCTAAAAATAATTTAAACTCTTGGCATCTGAAATAAGTCCAGCAAGTCTGTGACGTAGGAGTAAATCAGCAACTGCGTTTCCGTTCCAATGTGCTGCCGAGAGAGAAGTGGGAGCCTTCAGAAGCCCTGATTCTGTTTATGTGATGCATTTGATATGGACGATACCCTGCATTTAGTAAGGACCCGCACTTCCTCTTTGGTTTGTTGTCTTTGAACTTCCTTCGATCCTCTCCTGAAGGGAAAATGGGTCACACGCAGCACACAGCACTGAGCTTCAACCTCGGAGGCTATAATCTCCCGATGCATTAGTTTCCATAGAAAAGGACCTTCGTTACATGAAGCCTCTGTGGCTTTTCCCGTCCCTTTCAAGAAGCCTAATCTGACTATTATTTGGAAAGGTGCTCGCAGGTCTACCTGGGACCGACTCTTGAGTTGCCTGGAAATGAATCTGCCTGATTCCAGGCAGGGGAGAGTGTGGCACACCCGCCTCCCAGTTCTCAGAGACTCCCTGACATCAGGTTGATTCTAACTCAATACAACCCAATAGGACCGAGTAGAACTGCCCATGGGGGTTTCAGAAACTGTAACTCTCTACAGGAGTAGAAAGCCTCATTTTTCACCCAAGGAAGTTTAAAACTGGTGCTTTAGAACAGGTGATATAGAACTGCTGATGTTGTAGTTAGATGTCTGACCCCCCGTAACCCAGCTGGTCCTAAGTAAGGCCTGGTGAGTCCAGTGGTCAAAGGAATTGCTGTTCAGTTGGTTCTGACACGTGGCGGTCCCAGATGTGTCCGGGTAGAACTGCGCCCCAAGTGCGTTCAGTGGCTGGCTTTTCGGTAGATCGCCAGGCCTTTCTTCATGTGTGTCAGGCAGAACGTGAACTGCCAGCCTTTCAGTTAGCAGCCACGTGTGTTGACCATTTGCACCCTGGAAAGACTGAGCCCTGGATGAGAGGAGGTAATTCTTGTCTGAGATCCTGTCAGAAGGAGACGATGAAAGGTCAGGACCCAGGAGGAAAAGAGAAGCCACCGGCATGAAAATATGTGCATAATTCCCAGAAGCCAGGTGACAATAGAAACTGAGTGTATGCTGGCAGGCAACCTTAAGTTATAAATATGTCATTTATAAAAGAAAGTGTGACATAAACACAAAATATGTTGGGAAAACATCCCTGAGGAGATGCTTCGTAGAGTAGCATGTTGGTGTAATTTCACATAAGATTGGCTCAGCCCTATAATTATAAAACTGTTTACATAGAATTCAGGGTGTTAATTTAGGATCTCAAAAATGTATCCAGACAATGTCTGCAAAGAAACAGACCAGAGTTTCTTGCTCTTCTCTTTTCTTCCGCAATAATACAGCTGCTTAAATGAAAGTAGAAACTCAGTGTGTGCATGCTTGGAAGAAAAGCATGCTTTACATTCTCTGCACACATTGAACAATATACCAGTGACCTAGTTTGTTTGTTTTTTGTGGTCTGCAAATTAAATATATTCCAGAATCTTAACATTCATCTTAACAGTTGATTTTGTATTTTTAGACTGTGTTTTTCCCACACTTATGCAATTTGCAATTGACATGAGCTTGGGAGTTTTAAAGAGGCCAGGACAATCCTACAGCCAGAGCATGAAGCGGGACCAAGGGAGGCCAATCCAATCGGGCATTTGTGATCAGTCAACAAGGTCTAAAAGCAGTGGTTCTCAACCTGTGGGTCGCGACCCCTTTGGGACTCAAACGACCCTTTCACAGAGGTCGGCAGATTCATAACAGTAGCAAAATTGCAGTTATGAAGTAGCAACAAAAATAATTTTATGGTTGGGGGGGCGTCACCATAACATGAGGAACTATATTAAAGGGTCTGCGGCATTAGGGAGGTTGAGAACCACTGGTCTAAGACTGTGCAGTGTTTCAGCTCTTCTCTAGATTTCTGTGGTAGTTACATAATCTGTTGTCAATTTGAGAGGATTAAGAATAAAGGGGTGGAGTCTAGCCTGTCTTCAGGTCATAGCTTGATGACCTCATTTGGAGGCACTAAGGAGATAAATAGCTCACTGGAGGTGGGACACATGCTCAGTCCCTGCGAGACATTCTTGTGGACAAGCCACCTGGAGACAGGCAGATAGCAGCCAGATCCTTGGAGCTGGAGAAGCCACGTGGAGACCCCGGACAGCACTGAGATGCTTATACCGCCACTGGATCCACAAGATTTTCCACCCACTGGCCTGTGATCTTCCTGCATTCGGTGTCATTGCATATGTTGCGTGAGTCTGAAGAGGAATTTATAGATTGGTATCATGTGCCCTGATTGGAGGCTGTGGGCACAGGGAAACTCGAGATGGCTAACTGAAAAAGAGGGCATTTTAGGTGCTTGGTTTCAGATGCATTGCTGTTGAACTGATTCCAACCCTTGGGGATGCTGTGTGTGGCAGAGGAGATCTGTGCTCCATTGGATAGCGATATATGTTAGCCTTTCTCTTCCGAAGGTGGTAGCAGGGATGGGAACTACTAAACAAG
Organism: Echinops telfairi; assembly: GCF_000313985.2. NCBI lineage: Eukaryota > Metazoa > Chordata > Mammalia > Afrosoricida > Tenrecidae > Echinops > Echinops telfairi. The sequence continues at coordinate 11,651,103 of NW_022111377.1, read as the reverse complement.
TTGTGTTAGTCTGGGTGCTTTAGAGAAACAAATCCACAGAAACTCATGTATAAGAGAAAGTTTTATATAAAGGGTAAGTGCACATCAGGAAAACATCCCAACCCAGTGCTGCCCAAGCCCACAAGTCCAACATTAGCCCATATGTCCAACACCAATCCACAAAGTCCTCTTCCATCTCACAAAACACCCATGATGATGCCGACTGCAGGGGAAAAGTCGAGTTAGTGAACCTGTAAGCATTTCAGCGCTGGCAGGGGGCTCCACTTGGCTGCTCCAGCACCCAGGGCTGCATCGGGGTAGGTCTATGTGGCTTCCCCTCAGGGATCCCTTGCAGGAAGTGAGCCTTGCAAGCTGAAGCAGGGAACTGGCTAAGGCAGCTGCACCCTGGTCTGACCATGAGTAAGCAAGTGACCCGAGAACTAGAAAGGCGAGGCTCACCAAGCCATTTATCTCTCCGCCCTTCAATTGACCCCACATGTGTTCATCGGCCAGATTGGCACAATAAACTTTAACTCTCTCACAAGCGCCGGCCATTTGGGGTCCATTGTTGCCAGGGATGTTGCCTGTTCCTGCACTGGGTAGCTGCAGAAAATGGTTTTGATATCTAGAGAAACGCTGCCATGGATGAATTGACATCTGGACTGGATGCTGCCGAGAATGGGTCCGATTTGGATTTACATGGTGTGGCCATTGTCCATTTCTTCATTTCGTCTCCCAAACGGGTGAGTCCTGTGCTATTTTCTAGCAGCCTTTGCTGATCCCTCATCTTGACTCTTTCACCTCCTGCAGGTACCCCAAACCTCTCCTCCCCCTTTTACCTGCAGACGTCTTATTCAATCGTCTCAGGCCTTTTCATCAACTCTGGGAGTTGTTCAAGGAGCCCTGCGGGTGCAGTGGTTAAGTGTCCACTGTTCACCGAATGGTGGCATTCCAAGTCAACTCCGCAGCTTCCGGGGAGAAAGATCTGGAAATCTGCTCCCACAAAGATGGAGGCCTACTCAATCTTGTGGGGGTCTTGTCCTGCCACCTGGGGTCACTGTGAGTGCAAATGACCGTTTCATCATCCAACAGCCTCCGGAGTAAGCTCCCGGTGATGTCCCAGCAGACTGCCCTCTCTGATCTCGTCCCACTACAGTCCATCCTCTGTTAGGAGAAATGATCCTTTCAAAACGGGTTGATGGAGCAAATACACCTATTGCTCACTTATCAACCATCTCAGGATCCAACATTTTACATTTGCAAGAATAGTAAAAAATGACCTGGGTCGCTCAACCGCTCATCCTTGCCCCCAATAATGGATCTTAGGAAATTTAAAAGAGTGGACAAAAAAGCACGTCAGAACCTGGAGCCTCAGGGCTCCACGCCTCCCTAAGTCCTGGCTGGGCTGCAGGGTGTGGCTGTTCCACCATCTGAGAAGCTTTGTGCTGCAAGTCTGCCAGAAGGCCGGCGGGGTGAGGGAGGTGCAGGCGAGGACGCATAGCGGACACATCACTGAAGACCCTGAGATACATGATCTGGGTCCTGGGGGACACTGAGTCCAGCGGGCAGTGGTCTAGGCTGAGTGGGAGAGCTAGAACGCCATGTGGGTCCGAGTAGAGCCCTAGTCTGGCTGCCAATCTGCCAGTCACCTTTTCCTATGGTTTGAAATGGCACAAACTGGCCAGGCCTGCCCCCCAAACAGGACGCACAGAAGAAGCAAGCAAGCTGCAGTGGGGGCTGCAGGGGGGAAGCACCTTCACAGAGCTGCCCCAGAAGGACTGCTAGAGCCTGAGGAGCGTGCCTGAGGTTTTGCTCCACGTCGATGTTCATGTAACAACCTGAGTGCTTTTTATGTGCTGGATGCTGTACTGATAGCACCTCCAAGAAATCTTGCCCCAACTCTCAGGTTAGGTTAAGGGCCTCTGCTTTGTGCTGCCAGAGTTACCACAGTTAAATGATTTGGAAATACCAGAGTCCACTTCTATTACCATATATACTCATGTATAAGCCGAGTTTAGCAGCACATTTTTAATGCAGTTTTGTGGTAAAATTAGGTGCCTCAGCTGATATTCGGGTTGGCTTATATGGTATATACGGTAATAGCATTTGAATAAGTCCCCCAAGGACATGCCCACGTGTCTGATTCCTTTTTGTAAATTCTCAAGACCTTGGACCAAGATAGGACCTGATAGGTGCTCAGACAACCTGTGGTGAGCCATTCTAAGCACTATGCCTGTTTTCTTAATACTGAAGTGACGTGAGTTAAATCTAATTACTCCTTTCACATTATAAAACACAAAACCAAACTCACCACCATAGGACAGAGTGGAACTGCCCCTTTGAGTTTCCAACACTGTAACTCTTTACAGGTATAGAAAGCCTTGTGTTTTTCCAGAGGAGTATCTGGTGGTGTTGAACTGTGAGCCTTGTGGTTAACAGCCCAGCTCATAACCACCAGGGCTCCTAGTTAAAAATATTTGAAGCTGGCTACTGAATTCCATTGAAACCAATTGGATCTGGACTTTATTGCTTCTTCCTCAATCATGGTTTTCAACCCATCTACAGGCACCGCTGCTCCCTCTCAGATCCATTTGTCAAAACGACTATTAAATTTTCCACAAGACTCAAGTGCACCAAGCATGATTTGGCCATTACAGAGTAGAGTGTATTTCTGCTCTCTCAGGCTAACCCTTGCTGCATTAATTATGTTCATGTTGGTTACATTGCAATTATGGTGAGCCAGTGCACAACGGTGATTTAAAATCTGCATCTTAACTCACTGTTTACATGGCCAATGTCCAGACCTACGGCTATAGGCATATTGTAGTTTGGGTAAAAGAAAAGGACTTAGACCGTTTTACCAATAGTTAGGATGGTAAATAAGTTCCCTAAATTTCTGTAGGTGCTTATATTTTAAAAACCCAATCTCTAACACTAATTTACACATTTGGGTTCATCTTCCCCTTTCCCCCATTCCCCTATAGCAACATACACAAACACAAAGCGAAGGCTCACGCAGAGTTTTGCACAGGTTGAGGCATGACGGCACGTGCCGTCTGCTGGTCGTCTCCCGCATGATGTCCCGTGAAAGACACTGCAAAGGCCCTTTGAGGTCCGAGTGAGTGCTCAAGGTTTATTTTGCAAAAGGAGCTTCCAATTTTGAACTCAAGGATTTTAGAAAAACCTCTCAGGTAGTCAGCTATAGGCGTTCAGACTAGAACAACTTCATCATCTGAATCTCCTCCAAATCCCTCGGAGGGAGCATTGCATATCGTGGTACTTTGTAGGGCACAGTCTGAGAGCCTGGGCTATAACAGAAAGACTACAAGGTTCCAATCTAGGCTTTGCCACCTGTTGTTACAGTTGGTTGCCATGGAGTCAGTTCCAACTCACAGTGACCCTGTGTACAATAGCGGCAAACACTGCCCAGTCTGTGCCATCCTTGCAATTGCTGCCACGATTTTAATCCATCTCATCCAGGGTCTCCCTCTTTAAAATTGCCTTTTCACTTTACCAAGCATGATGTCCTCGTCCAGGGACTAGTGCATGACACAAAGCCTTGCCATCCTCACATCTAAAGAGTGTTCTATTTTTTTTTTTCCAGACAGACTTTTTGGTTCTTCTGATAGCCCATGGTACTTCCAATATTCTTCACCAGCACCATAGTTCAGATGCATCCATTCTTCTTTGATCTTCCTTGTTTGGTGTCCAGCTTGCATATGCATATGAGGCTAATGGAAATACCATGGCCTGGATCCAGCACACCTTCGTCCTCAAAGTACCACCTTTGCTCTTCAGCCCTTTAAAGAATTCTTGTGCAGCCCAAGGCAATGCATCAATTGGTTTCTTGACTGCTGCTTCCTTGAGCATTGATTTTGGATCCATGCAAGAAGAAATCCTTGGGAGCTTCAAGCTTTTTCACTTATCCCCGTGTTAGCTATTGGCCTAGTTGTGAAGAGACTGGTTTTCTTTACCTTGGTCTGTCTTTCTTATTTAAGGCTGCAGTCCTTGTTCTTCATCACCAAGTGCTTCCACTTTTCCTTGTTTGCAGCAAGCAAGGTTGTGCGATCTGCATATCACCGGTTGGTAGTAAGTCTCTGAGTTAGTTAATTGTGCCA
>NW_022111377.1:11637309-11645118 GCF_000313985.2 Echinops telfairi | reverse complement strand
TTGTGGGCTTGGGCAGCATTGGGTTGGGATGTTTTCGTGATGCACATTTTCTTTGCATAAAACTCTCTCTTATACGTGAGTTGCTGTGGATTTGTTTCTCCAAAGTACCTAGACTAATACAGTATCCCACCAAAGCTGATGCCTCATTCTTCTGTGTACAGTTCAATTTCTAGAATTATTTTTTTTGACCTACATATTGAATAAATGTGGTGAAAGAATACAACTGACTCACACATTTTCTGCTTTTAAATCAGGCAGTATTCCCTTTTTCTGTTCCAAACATTGTCTCTTGGCCCATGCACAGGAGCTGCAAGAGCACAATGCAGTGTCCTGGAATCCCCATTCTTCTTAAGGCTATCCATAGTGGGATATGATCGACACCATTAAATGCTTTGCATAGTCAATAAAATACAATTAGACATTTCTCTGGTATCCCCTGCTTTTAACCAAGATCCATCTGAAATCAAACAATAGCCTTCCTTCAAGCCCTCGTCTGAATTCATCTTGAATTTTCTGGCAGCTTCCTATGGGTGTACTACTGCAATGGTTAGTGAATGATCTTCAGCAAAATTTCACATGCATGTGATATTAGTGATACTGCTTGAACTCTCTGCACTCTTTTGGGTCACCTTTCTTTGGAATGGATACAAATATATATCTCTTCCAGTCAGTTCACCAGGGAGCTCTCTTCCATATTTATTGGCGTAGACAAGGGAGTGCTGCCGGTGCTTTTTGAAACATTTGAAACATTTTGAAACATTTTAATTGGCATTCCATCAATTCCTGGAACCTTATTTTTCATGAATGCTTTCAGTGCCGCTTGGACTTCTTCCTTTAGTACCATCAGTTCTTGATCAGATGCTACCTCTTAAGATGATTGGACGTCAACCTGTTCTTTTTAGTATAGTAACTGTGTATTCCTTCCATCATCTTTTGATACTTACTGCATCCTTCAATATTTTGCCCATAGGATCCTTAACTATTGCATCTCAAGGATTGAGTTTTTCCTTCAGTCGTTTTAGTGTAAGGTATGCTGAGTATATTGTTGGTTTTTTTTAATTTTCTAACACCAGGTCTATGCACATTTCACTATAATACTGTAGCTTCTTTACCCTTGAGACATTCTGTTCAGCTCTTTCACTTCCTCTTCTCTTCCATTTACTACCCTTTGTGCAAGAACATGTTTCAAGGTCTGTTCTCACGTCCACTTTGATCTTTTCTTTCTTTCCTATCTTTTTAATGACTTTTGTTTTCTTCTTGATGTCATCCCACAGCTGGTTAGGTCTTCTGTCATTATTGTTCAGTGATGCAAGGCTATTCTTTTTTTTTTTTAAATCAATTTATTGGGGCTCATACAATTCATCACAATACATAGATCAATTGTGTAACGCACATCTATACCTTTGTTGCCCTCATTATTCCCAAAATTCGCTTTCTTCTTGGGTTCCCGGAATCAGCTCATTTTCCTTTTTTCCTCTCCCCCTCCCTTCCCCGTCCCCCCTCCCCCAGCAAAGCTATTCTTAAGAGGGTCTCAAAATTCAGATGGGAGATACTCAAGGTGGTATTTTTTTCTCTTGTGGATTTGTTTTAATTTTCTTTGACTTCAACCTGTACTTACATATGAACAGTTGATGGACTATCCCTTAGTCAGCACCCGGCCTGGAATTGACTACTGATTGATTACTTTCCATAAATGTCATCCATCTGATTTCTGTGTATTCCATCTGACAAAGTCAATATGTATAGTTGCCATTTATGTTGTTGGAAAACAGTACTTGCGATGAAAAGTTGTTGGCCTTGCAAAATTCTATCATGTGATTTCCAGCTTCATGTTTATCACCAAGGCCATGTTGTTCAATGCTTTTTCCTTCTTTTCTGTTTTCAAATTTCCCATTCCAATTGCCAGTAATTATCCATCTTTCTTGCTTGTAGGTTTGACCAATTTCAGACTGAAGAAGATAGCGGCATTTTACAGTCTCATCATCACTAGCTTAAGTGGTTGGTGCGTGAATTTGAATAACAGTTATATTCACTGCACTTTCTGGTAGGTGCATATATATCCAACCACAGACAGCATTGTCCTCCAAGACAGATGTTGAATTGTTCTTTTTGATGACAAATGTGGTGCCTGCCATTTCTCTTGAGTCTGTCATTCCTATCATCGTAAACCATAAGATTGCTGGTTAAAGCAGCCAAGGCTATTCCATGTCAGCTCACAAAACTTTACTCCATCCCTGTCAGTAGAGTTGACTCTCCTTTGAGAAGGCAGCTCTCAGTCGGTCATAGTTTGAGTACCCTCCAGCTTGCCGAATGGTTCACTTTCAGGCACTGTATCTGACAATGTCCCGTTTCTGTTCCTAAGACTCTCCATATATCTGGCACTGTTCTGCCGCTGTTCATAAGGGTTTCCGTGCCTAAGGCCTCCAAAGTGGACAGCCTATTTCTTCTTCTTTGTCTGTTTTTAGTCTGGAAGCTCTGCTGAGTCCTGTGTACCTTGGCTGACCCTGCTAGTTAGTATCTGCATGGCTTATCGCCTCACCGCAATGGGCAAGCCACCACAGTATGACAAAGTGACAGACTGCCTTAACACATTGACAGACTACCTTGTAAAAAGTTTACCTTGTACACTTTTCATTTTCGTCCTTTCTAGCCATAACCACCAACACTTCAGAGACCATGCTTATTTTATTTGCCTGTTCAATGCTAAATAAACAAGAGTGCATGAATAGTTGTTAAACAAATATGAAATAATTCATTAATATGTGACCTGGGACAAACTACTTAGTTTTTTCAAACCTGAGTTTTCCTCACCTATAAAATGAGAGTGTTGATTGTACCTATTTTGTATGGTTATTGCAGGGCTTAAGGGAGGTATCTGTAGAATATTTCGTTTGTAGTGAGAATTCACTGTTACTGTGATTGGTCAATAAATAAATCTCGCCATACACTGTTAACATTTCTGTTCTCATCAGGTACTGTCAAGTTGATTTCAATGCACAGTGACCCCAGGTGACAAAGGACAAGTGCCCCATAGAAAGTATGAGTGCTCCATAGTGTTTTCCAGGCTGTGGTCTTTATAGAAGAAAGAGCTGAGCCCCTGGGTGGGTTAGACCTACCAACCTTTCAGTTAACATGTGAGAGGACTACCACTGGGCTACCAAGTCTCACATATGAAAGACAGAAAGAAAAGTCGATGAGCCAGGGACTTATCAGCAAGTAGAATAAGGGGCTTGGGGGGAGGGGTACATGGTGGAGGTGGGGTAAAAGGGAGACAATGTCAAAGAGTCCGTGTAGAAAAAGACTGTTTGGAAACTCATTGTAGTAACAGGTGTACATTCTACTTGATGGGATTGATTTGGAATGATAAATCCCAAATAATAATAAAAAATAAAATACATGCTGTGGTTTTGATGAAGCAAAAGAAATGTGGTCCTTTTAGAAATGGTTGGGCTGGGGAGCATGTCTCTTGAATTTCTGCAGGCACAGAAGAGAAAACTCTTTTCCCAGCATCCTTATTAGAATCATAAGAGAATGAGTTCAGGGAAGGCAACTCTTTATTAACACTTACAAAGGGCCTGCAGCCTCTCCCCTTCCCTAACTGGCCCACATCTCCTTAGGGAATCTTGGGAAGTTTAACTAAGGGAAGAGATACCTTGGAGCATTGGGCTCAGGCGTTTGCATGGTTAGTATTCAGGATGTCCTGTAGTAGCCTGGGGACTGCCAACCTTAAGATGTCATTTACATTTCATGGAAATCCAGGAAGGATTCCATCTTAAACGGAAGAATTCTGACTGGAGATTTGAATTAAAAAAGAAACACACAGGCACTATGCAGACTCTAAATGCAAAGGAAAAGGAATTTGCACAATGTTGACAAAAATCTCTCCCCAAAGTATGATTCGGTCTTATGTCACATGAATTTGATTTTCCAACTTTATAGATCAAGGAATACCAATTGAAATACCAATTGAAATGTTTCAAGAAGCTGATGAAGCCCTGTAAGCACTCACTGATTTATGCCAGGAAATTTGGAAGATAGCTACTTCATATAATTGCAATTATTCCAAAGAGAGGTGACCCCACAGAATGTTCAACTTATAGAACAAGATTGTTGATGTTCCATGCAAGTAAGTTCTGCTGAAGCTCCTCCAACAATGGAACTGCTGCAGCAGCACATTGACTAGGCGTTGCCTGAGGTTCGGGCCCAATTCAGAAAAGGATATGGAAGAAGGAATATATGTCACTGCTGATGTCAGATGGATCTTGGCTAAAAGCAGAGATTACCAGTAATATGTTTACTTGTGTTCTGTTGACTGTGTCAAAGCATTTGTGTGGATCAGAACAAGCACACCCTTCCATTGTGCTCATGTAGAGCTTGTACATGGATCTAGAGGCAGTTGTATACATTGAACAAGGAAATGCTACATGGTTTAAAATCAGAAAAGGTTTTCATTCTCACCATACTTGTTCAGGCTGTTTGCAGGGCAAATCATCAGAGAGTGGGGCATCAGTATTGGAAGAAGCTGAAAGTGAGGAGGACTTGAAGCACCTGCTGATGAGATCAAGGATCGCGGTCCTTAGACTGGACTGCAGCTCAATGTAAACAAGACCCCAATCTTCACAACTGGACCAACAGTAATGGCAGGATAAATGGAGAAAAGGTTGGAGCGGTTAAGGATTTTGTCTCGTTTGGATCCATAATCGGTGCTCCGGGAAGCAGCAGACAGAAGATTAAATGACATATTGCGATGGGCACATCTGCTGCACAAGACCTTTTAAAAGTGTTGAAAAGCAAGGATATTACTTACTTTGAGGACTAAAGTGGGCCTCATATGCATGTGAAAGTTGGATATTGAATAAGGGAGACTGAAGAAAAATCGATGGATTTTCATTGTGGTGCTAGAGAAAAATATGGAAAATACCAGGGACGGCCCAAAGGACCGACAGACCTGTTTTGTCAGAAGTATGATCAGAGGGTTCCTTAGGGGCAAAAATGGAAGATTTCATCATCTGTGGTCAGGAGAGTCCAGTCCCTGGAGAAGGACGTCGTGCTGGGGAAGGTAGAGTGGAGCTTCCAAAATAGAGGAAGGCCCGCAAGGAGAAGGATGGACATCGTTTCGACAACAGTGGGCAAATGCAAGAACAATTGTGAGGATGGATCAGCCCGGTGCAGTGTTCTGTTCAGGTGTGCATAGGGTCACTGTTGAGCCAGGATCAACAACACCACAACAGATCACGACTTGACATGATAAGCCAGATTCTCTCAGAAGCAACTAATTTCCTGAAAGTTAAGCCCGGTTGAAAGTTACATGCTGAACTCGCGGCCATTGAGTTCATTCTGACTCACAATGACCCTGAACCAGAGTAGAACGTGCCTCTATGGGTTGCCTGGACTGTCACTTTACGAGAGTAGAAAGCCTACTCTTTCTTCCACAGAAGCATCTGGTGCTTTTGAACTGCTGACCTTGCAATTAGCAGCCCAAAGTGTAACCACTACACTGCCAGGGCTCCTTGTAGAAGTGACATTAAACTCTTCAGTGTGACACAGAGAGCCCTAGGCCTTTCCTGAGGATGGGAAAACCAGGCTCCATCAAGTCAGTTCTGACTCATGGTGACTCCATGATGTGTCAGAATAGAAGCCCCCAGAGGGTTTATAATAGCTGGCTTTTTGAAATGACGTCATCACTTTTCTTCCAAGGAATTGCTGCGTGGACTTGAACCTTTTGGTTAGCAACTAAGCGCACCACTCGTTAGCACCACCCCTAGATATGTTGGGGATGGGAAGGAGTATGCATTCTTTTTTTCCTTTCCTTTTCTTTTCTTTTCAGCAAATTGCTAAGGGTGTGAAACAACAAGGTTTAGATTGTCATCGAGCCAGGGATTCTTCTCATTTTTATGTTGTGGCACAATGGCCAGATCATCTGGTCATGCTGGTCCCTGGTAAAGGCAGAATCTCCAACGCCTCATCTTTGTTTGGGAAGGACCCTGACACGATGGATTGACAGAGTCTGCAACGGCGGGCTCAACCATAAGAACAATTGTGAGGAAGGCGCAGGGCTGGACAGGATTTCATGCCGTGGGCGTCTCTATGAGTAGTAACTTACGACACAGCTCAGAAAAACAGCAAGAACCTGAAGTAATTACCTGGGAGCCTTTGAGTTGGGTTGGGCAAATTTTCAGCAAGCATTTACCAGCATTATTTGGGGGGTGTGTGTGCGGTGGCGGAATTATAGAAACATTACAGACTTCAGCGAAGGCCTCACCTCCATGATAGCATCCTGTCATGTCAATACCTGCAAAGACTAGAATGTCTCAAGACACAAGATGACGTCGTTGAAACATTGTGTGTCTCGGTCTACTGACTGAAAGGTTGACAATTCAAACCCATCCAGAGGCACCTCATGAGAAAGACTTGGTGAACTGCCTTGAAAGCCCTCTGCACTCCAGGACTCACCAGGCCTGAGCATTTACTCTACAGCAGCTGGTTATTTGGGGGAGCTTGGTGCCTTAGTCATGACCTTTAACCTCCCTCAACCCTCCTTTCCTCATCTCTTAATTGAGAATGATATTTTCTACCTTCATCTTGCTGCAAATTGGCTGAGAACATGCTCTGGAGATGTGCAGAGCTTGGCAGGTGGAAGGTTCGCTGCGTGCTGATTGGGTTGGAAGCCATTCCATTGCAAAATGTGAAATGGTGCATTATGGTCAACATCAGTCTCACAGGAGCAGCATGGTTTCTAGTTGATGCCAAGAATCTCCTTCGTGATTTAAAGTCTCTTCTTCTAACACAGGTAGGGAACAGTTGCCATGTTCATTCATTGTGGACATGCCCTGTGGAGTTTAGAGCCTCTGATGATCAGCATGAATCCCTTTTCATTAGGGTTGATGCGCAATGGAGACACAGAGACCCATTTTGAGTTACGTTTCATTTGTTATAAGCTTCATGCTGAAACTGGCAGTGATAGGCGTCTCCACCACACAGAATACATGGGACATTTTAAAGAATGCAAATTTATCATTCTACTGCTGAATATATAGACTTAACTCATTCTGTTAGTCTGTAGCTAAGCACAGGTGACAGAAGTGACAATTTGGATAACCGTTCTTATATTTTACTTGTAAAATGAGTATTTGAGTTTAACACTGGCATTTGTAGTGATTGCTCACAAAAGGCAAGGCAAGGGGATGGCTAAGCCAACCCTGACACATCCTAACCACGGACTGGTAGTCCAGCAATACTAAGGAACAAATCCCAGATAGGCAGAGATGAATTCCCAAATCACAGATACTCAATGAAAGAAGTCTTACACAGACCTCTATGATTCTGTTTATAGGATTTCTAGGATGGGCAAAACCAATCTTTAGTTTTAGAAGCATTGAAGGAAGTTATCTGGAGTGAAAGTAAATTCTAAATCCTGATAATGGTTTGTGTTACAGAAATGTATTTGTTAAAACTCATAAAATGATCTCATTATGACTTCTGCATTTTATGGTGGGCCAGTTTTTTACCAACTATTGTGAACAGAGTACGGATCTAGCCTTTAGGGGTCATGCGTCCTGACAACTGCAGTGTTGTTTAAATTCAAACAAGGAGAAATCGAGTTGATGAGTAAATACACCATCCATGCAAAGCTAAGTCAGACAAGAATTGCTGCAACATCGTAAAAACCTTTAGCAAACAAAAACAACAAACTGCAAAGCTATTGTTTCTCAGTAGATCTTCCATCTAGGGTTATACATTTCTGAAGATAGTGTTTCTATGTCCCTAACCCTTTCTTGAACATTCTGCTGTTTTAGCATCCTTGAGAAA
>NW_022111377.1:11627284-11635099 GCF_000313985.2 Echinops telfairi | reverse complement strand
TGCGATATAGCAACGATGAAACATACAACTTTCCTGTAGTTCCTAAATGCTTCCTCCTCACCCACTATCATGATCCCAATTCTACCTTACAAATCGGCTAGACCAGAGGATGTACACTGGTACAGATAGGAAGTGGAAACACAGGGAATCCAGGGTGGATGATCCCTTCAGGACCCATGGTGTGAGTGGCGATACTGGGAGGGTGGGGTAGAGAGGGGGAACCCATTACAAGGATCTACATATAACCTCCCTAGGGGACAGACAACAGAAAATTGGGTGAAGGGAGACATCGGACAGTGTAAGATATGACAAAATAATAATTCATGAATTATCAAGGGTTCATGAGGGAGGGGGAAGTAAGGAGGGGAGGGGGGAAAAGGAGGAGCTGATGCCAGGGGCTTAAAATGGAGAGCAAATGTTTTGAGAATGATGAGGGTAACAAATGTACAAATGTGCTTTATACAATTGATGTATGTATGGATTATGATAAGAGTTGTATGAGCCTCCAATAAAGTGATTTAAAAAAATAACAACAATAAATAATTGATCCAGGATTCACGAGGGTGGAAGGGTGGAAGAGAGGGGGAAATGAGTTGAAAGACAGAAGAGCTGATACCAAGGGTTCAAGTAGAAAGAATTTGTTTTGGAAATGTTAATGGCAACATATGTACAAGTGTGCTTAATACTATTGAATGCTGGATTGTTGTAAGATTTTGTAAGAGAACACCCCCCCCCCAATAAAATAATTTTTAAAACTTCCATTTGGAATGCAGGTAATATGACAATATGGACTCTCATATCCTGATAATTTCCGAAATTCAGTAAGAGTAGGCTATAATTCAAAATGACCATAACAAATTGGACCATAACATATCGTAGTTGCAAAAGGAGGCCATTGAGTGGAAACATGTACTAAAATATATCCTTTGGGACTCAAAACGATAAATGTTTGGAATGAGGTAGAATCAGCTCTGACTCTAGAGAGGCTGTCAGCATTGACGACCACACCTCGCTCTTCGAGTTGAATAAAGATGCCCTGGTGACAGAGTAGTTATTAGTTGGGCTGCTAACAGCAAAGTCAACAGTTTGAGACCACCGACCTCTCTGTGGGAGAGAGATGACACGTTTTACTTCCTTAAATATTTATGTGCTCGGAGCCCCACAGGGGCAGGTCTCCCTGCCTTACCAGGTGATTGGGCAGTTGTGAGTCAGCACCTACTTGATGTCAGTAGATTTTGAGTGTGTACTGAGAGTGTTTACTGCCCTCTGTACTGATTAGATCCAGATTTGACACTTCCTCTCAAGTAAAATGGAGCAATTGGTAAAAATGGAAAGTTAAAGGAAGATGACTCAAATAAATGGAAAACTGCTCATAGGACTATCTGGAGGAAAAAGGGGGCAGGATTTCTCTGAACTTTTCAAGATGTAAAGGTCAAAATGGTGTTGGATGACTAGACTCAATTACCTGAGGTAGTTTTAAAGCAGATTCTATGAAAATCTAACAGGAAAATGGATTTAAATGAAATATTTCAGTTGTGCAGATGGATGACTAATTTGACTGCTGCCTTAACCTGTGCCAGAAGAGACTCTGGAATTTGCTACCCTAGAGAAAAACATAAACAAAATACAATTGCTATATTTACTTACCTGAGATTGAGGGCTAACTCACATGGTCTCTGGAAAGACCTTCCCGGTCTCCATTCTAACAATAATGTATCAGTCCACAGTATGGTATTAGTTTTGAAGTACTGCTTGGGGCTGGGTTAATATATTATTGACCAATGTATAGGAATAACAACTTTACATTTTCTTCACTTAAAAACTCACTGTACTAAATGGTTCCCTTTCCACTGGACTTTTCTCATCATAAATGATTGAATATTGCTTTGATGATTATTTTAAATAATAGTCTTAATTTAATTTCTGTATTGAGTAATTAATGCAAACTATTCACTATATGGTAGGTCCATCATTTTACTTTAATGTTAAACTGTATTACTAGAAGGAAATTGAAAGCTATTAGTACTTTCCCATAAGTCAGGGAGCCTTCCCTACTCCCCGAGTATATATTTTAACATTCTTTACCATTCTCCTCTTCCAAGTCACCATTCTGCCATCAAGGGCTAGTAAGGATTGAATGAGACAAAATCGTCTCCTTTCAGAATGATTGATCTTCTTTCGGAAAGTCCATGGGGCCAAATCCTCTTTCGCATGATCCATGGTTGGCTCTATTTTTAGGTCTCTTAATCTTACTTCTTGGCTCATGTTTGTTCTCATTCTTCGCAGGGCAGAGCTTACTTCCTGTTGTGATGCCGTCCACAACTCCGTCATGTCTCAAAATAACACTCCAGTTGGGAGTCAAATGAGTTACGAGGTGGACAGTAAGAGAAATATCCAGATTGGAGAATACATCTTTAATATGCTTCCCGTGGTGAGTGGAGACTTGGTGTGGGGGCTTTGTATCACCATCCTTGGTAAATCATCTCACTCTGAGTTGCTACTTGACACTTGACATGGGCTGAATGGATTAATTAAAGCTCCAGACTCTGTAATGGTTTTTAAAATGTGTATTGCACGGCACGTTGAAGAAATACTTTGGAAGGTAGGGGTCTCTGCAGGGAATGATACTTGTAACAGAAATCATGGCTCACCCGAGTCCTCGAGTCCTTCTGACTCACTCTTGAATGAGATGATGTACTTGGGATCTCTGCCTAATCATTGCCAGACTTGTGAAGATGACAACTTTTCACCTGAAATGAGATTCTTCCTGTTGTGTGTTTCAGTTGCTAAATCAATTCCTTCACAAAGATGTGACGCATCTTTTGGAAAGAAATATGTAAGCATTTGTGGAGAATAAATGTAACTTCCTTAAGAGAGGCATTTTTGTTTGATATGTTGACCGATATAGCTCAAGCTTCTAAAACATCCCTGGGAACAGATTCATGCATGTACTCAATACATAGTGGTTGACTATGCAAGTTGGTCTGTAAGACTGTGTGCTATCATTTCGCATAGTGAGAAAAGATAAATACCTTAGTATAAATCCAAATTTGGAGGAAACTATTTTTGTAAAGGCCATGCCATTGCTTAGCTTATTCTCTCTGGTCTCTTTTCATGGCTTGATGAAAAATAATTTGACCAAGTCAATATGATAAAAAATCAGATGGTAAACAAAGAACCAGATAAGGGCTGATTTGTTTGAAAATGGATAATTTCATGCCTGGCAGTGATTTTTCAAATCCCAGAAGCTGGGCTGTATGATGAATAATGGGCATCAGGATTGGAGGAAGGGTCCTTAATCTGTGATGTGCCGGTGATGCAGCCTTGCTTCTCGTAAGCAAGGGGACTTGAAGCACTTGCTGATGAAAATAAAAAACTAGCTGTGTATGGATTACACCTCCATAGAGGGATAATAAGAATCCTTGTAAGCTGACCAAGAAGCAATATCAGTAGGAATTCAGAAAATATTGGAGTTGTCAGAAATTTCATTGCGCGTGGATCCACAATTGGTGTCCGTGGAAGCAGCAGTTAAGATATCCAACGATTTATTGCTCTAGAAAATCGTGTTACAAGAGACCTATTTAAAGCATCCAGAAACAGAGATGTCACTTGAAAGACTAAAGTGCACTTGACCTTTTGAGAATGATGAGGGCAATGAATGTACAAATGTGCTTGACACAATTGATGTATGTGTGGATTGTGATAAGAGTTGTATGAGCCCCGAATAAAATAAATAATAAATAAATAAAGTGCACTTGACCCAAGCACCTCAAGTGCATGTGAAAATGGGATGATGAAGAAGGAAGACCAAAGAACAGTCGATGCCCACGAATTATAAGACTGGCGAAGAATATACCTGGGACTGCCAGAAGAACAAACAAACCTGTGTCGGAAGAAGTACAGCCAGAGGGCTCCTTAGAAGTGAGGAGGGCGAGCCTTTGTCTCACCTCCTTTAGACATGTTCTCAGGAGGAAACCCCAGGCTGGGAACAGTTGAGGGTCAGCATGCAAGAGGGAGGTCCTCAGCAAGGGGAGTTGACGGGGTGGCTGAAACAATGGGCTCTAAAGTCACACTGGTGAGGATGGGCAGTGCTTCATGCTGCGGTGCACGGGGTCCCTGGGAGTTGGACCTGCCCGGGTGTGACTTCACAGCAAGAGTGATCGAGGAACATCACAGGTTCCATTACAGTCATTGAGGTCTAGAGGCTAGAATTTTTAGGGTCTCTCATTTTAGATTAGTTTTTAGAAGGTTTGAACCTTAAATAGTCATCACTGAGGGATCAGTTAGAACAACAAAAATTCTTACGTAATTCCACTTTGTGCAAAAAATGAAAATAAGCACAAATGAAAACCCTAGATAAGTGGTTTAAAAGAAACTAGAAAAAGACATGAGAAAATATCCCCCACCAGCTTGCAATGGATGCTTTTGATTAGGTGATAAGTGGAAACTTGCTCCATGAAATTTGGTTGTCAAGTGCTTTGAAAAGGAAAACAATAGAAATGGCTTCCCAACCAGCCTGACTGCAAGCTTTCTGTGAGCTGTTGCACGTTTACATATTTTGGAAGGCTTATCTTAGGGAAGGTTTTTGAACAGATGTATTGAGACTCTTAGGGAACATAAGATCCCAAGGCATATGGATATCTTTACCCTTGGCTGACCAAGAAACCACAGAAGAGTGTTCATTATTTTGAGTGCTTAATTTGAAATATGTTTCCCTCCATAATCTTCTCTGTTGTACCATAAAGAGCATATTTGCATTTTTACACTCTACCTTATCTGTAACATTCAGAATTTATTGTGGTACCATTTAGTAAACACTGCCTGAAGACGTCTTTAGCGAGAAGTAGCCTGAAGTAACTGGGAACCATTCATTTAAGAGGTGAGCATTATACTAGGCATTGCAGAGCTAAAGGAAAACAAGTCACCTATTGAAGTGAGTGTTTTATTCTTTGAAGTAGGGAGAAGCTTTGTGACGTGTTGCACTCCGGAGGAGCCTCTGGGCTATGCACGTAGTTAAATACTCGAGCACTTGTCAGCACGGGTGGTTCAAATCCACCCAGATGTGCCTCGTGGTTCAAATCCACCCAGATGTGCCTCGGGAAATAGGATGGGTGATGCGTTCCTGAAAGGCGACAGCCTGGAAAACTGTGCCACAGTTCTACTCTGCACGCATCAGGTCGTTAAGAATTAGAATGGATTTGATGGCACCTGGCAAGTCCAGAGCAGACTGCCTAAGTTCAAATCCCAGCTGGGCTACTTTCTCGCTGTTACATAAACTCTTGCCTCCATATTCCAGTCTGTAAAATGCTCACGAGGTTATTGTGTGGATTCCATGCGTGAAAGTTAAGCACTGGGACAGTGACTGCCATGTAATAAGCATGTAACCCACTGACCAAAACCCATTGCTGTCATGTCAAGTTCAACTCTTGGCTACCCTATCCGGCAGAGTGAAATGTTACCTGTAAGGTTTTTAAGGCTATAATCTGTGGTTTGGCAGTACTGTGGACTGCCAGAAATTTTTTTTTTCCTTAAATCTAACTTGGAAGAAAGGATGGTGAGATTTCTGCTTTTATCCTTTGGAAATGTTATCAAGAGAGACCAGTCCCTAGTGAAGGACATCCTGCTTGGCAAAGTTGAGGGACAGCAAAAAATAATAAGGTCTTCAGTGAGATAGATTGACACAGTGGCTGCACCAATGGGTTCAACACAGCAACATTTGTGTTGTGCATAGACTTGACAGAACTGCGAACACACAACAGCAGTCATCTGTAATCTTTAGTAAGTCATATCTTTCTTTCATTCATGGAATGGCTGATGTGGCCACTGTGCCCCCGGGCTCCTAATAAGCACTCTCCATGTTTAATTTCAAAAGTCAATAAGCTTACAAATCTAGATGTACTGAAACAGTTCTCTTTGCTGGCTTGACATCTCCTGGATCTAGTCTTGGGGATAGAGGGCAACCATCGTGGGACAGGGCCTGTTGGCCCTCAAGGCTGTGACCAACTGCCCAGAATGTTGCCAGTGGTGCTAGGAAAATGAGTGGGCCAGGAAGTGTTTTGATTCATAGCATTTGCCAAGTCAGCGGTATACATATGCCTGTGGGTGGTGCTGGTAAGTTGATTCAGCTCACAGTGACAACACAGTAGAATGAAACCTGGCCTGGCCCTGCTCCATCTCCATAAGCTTTGCTGTGCTTGAGCCCATTGTTGCAGCGACTGTGTGGATCCATCGTACTGAGGGTGTCCCTCTTTGGGGCTGACCCGCCAATTTACCAAGCAGGATGGTCATCTCCAGAAGCTAGCCCCTCCTGGTAACATGTCCAAAGTACAACAGCCTCTCTTCGAAAGAACATTCTGGCTGTACTTCTTGTGCGACAGATTTGAGAGTCCATGGTAAAATCAATTTTTGTTCACCCATGTCATAATCCAAAGACATCAATTTTTCTTTGGCCATAATTACTCATTATCCAGGTTTGCTGTGTTCTTGATGCCTCGTTAGTCTCCTTATAGTCCAGCTTCTTGGAATATTTGCTCAGCTTCCAGATTGAATAAGTCCGGTAAAAGGCTACATCCCTTAACAGTTGTATGAACCCCTAATAAAATGTTAAAAAAAAAAAAAAATGAGGAGCGGATACCAAGGGCTCAAGTAGAAATAAAATGTTTTGAGAATGAGGATGGCGACAAGTGTACAAATGTGCTTGACACAATGGATGGATGTATGGATTGTGATAAGAATTGTATGAGCCCCCAATAAAATGATTTAAAAAAGAAAAAAAAAAAAGGCTACATCCCTGACACACGTCTTTTTGCTTTTAAACCAAGTAGAGTTCTTTGTTCTGTCATCCCCAGTCCCCCCGTTGTTTCGGGGTCCACTGAATTGCATTTTATGTTATTGAACACATTATTATATTGTGGATGTACATTCCGCTGGGGAGAAACGAGCTTACTATTACATGTCACTTTTTTCTTTTTAATTAAAAGATCGTTTTTATTGGGAGCTCTTACAACGCTTCTTACAAGCCAGACATCAGTTGTATCAGCCATATTAGTGCATACATCGCCGTCATTCCTGTCTAGACATTTACTTTCTGTTGAGCCCTTGGACATGTCACTTTGTATTAGTCACTTTAAGTTCATCAGAGGAGCCCTGGTGGCACATATTGGGCTTCTAAGCCAAAAGGTCTGCAGTTCGAAACCACCAGCCGCTCAGGGTGAGAAAAACCAGGCTTTCTACTCCAGTAAAGATTCACAGTATTGGAAACCCAAAAAAGGGAAGTTGTGCTCGGTCCTGTAGGGTCGCTCCTAGTCAGAATCCACTGATGGCAACGAGTGTGTTGGTTTGTTTTAGCTGAAGTTCATCAAAGGCAGTGCTGCCATGACTGATACTTCCCATTCTTGTTCAGGTTCACCTACCAGCATCGCGGGGCTGCTGTTTTATGGTGGTACAAGGGCAAATACTTAAAGGGTCTTTTTTTTTTTTCACTTCCTCCTGATAGGCCCAGCCTTTTGTGGATTTCCCTTATAATCAGTGCGCAGTGGTTGGGAACGGAGGGATTCTGAATCAGTCTCTCTGCGGACCAGAAATTGATAAAGCCGACTTTGTTTTCCGGTAAGACCTGCCAGTTTGATTTGTTTGCAACAGAAGAGCAGATGGCTCTTTTTTTTGTTCGTCTGTTTGTTTTTTGTTTTTAAATCATTTTATTGGGGGCTCAGACAACTCTTATCACAATTCATACATCCATCCATTGTGTGTCAAGCACATTTGAGCATTTGTTGCCCTCATTATTCTCAAAACATTTGCTTTCTACTTGAGCCC